>NC_080718.1:27110656-27340656 GCF_019097595.1 Hemibagrus wyckioides | reverse complement strand
TGTGTAATGCAGTGTGTGTGTGTGTGTGTGTGTGTGTGTGTGTGTGTGTGTGTGTGTATTTAATGCAGTGTGTGTGTGTGTGTAATGCAATGTGTTTGTGTGTAATGCAGTGTGTGTGTGGGGGGGGTTGTGTGTAATGCAGTGTGTGTGTGTGTGTGTGTGTGTGTGTGTGTGTGTGTGTGTAACAATGTGTTTGTGTGTGTGTAATGCAGTGTTTGTGTGTGTGAGTGTAATGCAGTGTGTGTGTACTAATGCAGTGTGTGTGTTAATGTAGTGTGTGTGTGTATTAATGCAGTGTGTGTGTGTGTGTTAATGCAGTGTGTGTGTGTGTGTGTGTATTAATGCAGTGTGTGTGTATTAATGCAGTGTGTGTGTATTAATGCAGTGTGTGTGTATTAATGCAGTGTGTGTGTATTAATGCAGTGTGTGTGTATTAATGCAGTGTGTGTGTGTATTAATGCAGTGTGTGTGGGGGGGGGTTGTGTGTAATGCAGTGTGTGTGTGTGTGTGTTTAATGCAGTGTGTGTGTGTGTGTGTGTGTAATGCAATGTGTGTGTGTGTGTAATGCAATGTGTTTGTGTGTAATGCAGTGTGTGTGTGTGTATGTGTGTTTAATGCAGTGTGTGTGTGTGTGTGTAATGCAATGTGTGTGTGTGTGTGTAATGCAATGTGTTTGTGTGTAATGCAGTGTGTGGGGGGGGATTGTGTGTAATGCAGTGTGTGTGTGTGTGTGTGTTTAATGCAGTGTGTGTGTGTGTGTGTGTGTAACGCAGTACTTGTGTAATGCAGTGTGTGTGTGTAACGCAGTACTTGTGTAATGCAGTGTTTGTGTGTAATGCAGTGTGTGTGTGGGGGGGGGGTTGTGTGTAATGCAGTGTGTGTGTGTGTGTTTAATGCAGTGTGTGTGTGTGTAATGCAGTACTTGTGTAATGCAGTGTGTGTGTGTGTGTGTAACGCAGTACTTGTGTAATGCAGTGTGTGTGTGTAACGCAGTACTTGTGTAATGCAGTGTGTGTGTGTGTGTGTGTGTAACGCAGTACTTGTGTAATGCAGTGTGTGTGTTTGTGTGCGTGTGTGTAATGCAGTACTTGTGTAATGCAGTGTGTGTGTGTGTGTGTGTGTGTGTAATGCAGTACTTGTGTAATGCAGTGTGTGTGTTTGTGTGCGTGTGTGTAATGCAGTACTTGTGTAATGCAGTGTGTGTGTGTGTGTGTGTGTGTGTGTGTGTGTAATGCAGTACTTGTGTAATGCAGTGTGTGTGTTTGTGTGCGTGTGTGTAATGCAGTACTTGTGTAATGCAGTGTGTGTGTGTGTGTGTGTAACGCAGTACTTGTGTAATGCAGTGTGTGTGTGTAACGCAGTACTTGTGTAATGCAGTGTGTGTGTGTAACGCAGTACTTGTGTAATCCAGTGTGTGCGTGTGTGTAATGCAGTACTTGTGTAATGCAGTGTGTGTGTGTGTGTGTGTGTGTAACACAGTACTTGTGTAATGCAATGTGTGTGTTTGTGTGCGTGTGTGTAATGCAGTACTTGTGTAATGCAGTGTGTGTGTGTGTGTGTGTAATGCAGTGTATCCTGTAATCAGCTCCAGCTGTGATCTGAATAAAGACATTATTTATAATAAGGAGCCGGTTTCACTCTGACTCTCCCATTCCAATCTCCTCTCTCACTCTGTCCCTTCCTCTTCATCATTAACACTCCACTCTTCATCATTAACACTCCTCTTCATCATTAACACTCCTCTTTATCATTAACACTCCTCTTCATCATTAACACTCCACTCTTCATCATTAACACTCCTCTTCATCATTAACACTCCTCTTTATCATTAACACTCCTCTTCATCATTAACACTCCACTCTTCATCATTAACACTCCTCTTCATCATTAACACTCCTCTTTATCATTAACACTCCTCTTCATCATTAACACTCCACTCTTCATCATTAACACTCCTCTTCATCATTAACACTCCACTCTTCATCATTAACACTCCACTCTTCATCATTAACACTCCTCTTTATCATTAACACTCTTCTTTATCATTAACACTCCTCTTCATCATTAACACTCCACTCTTCATCATTAACACTCCTCTTCATCATTAACACTCCACTCTTCATCATTAACACTCCTCTTCATCATTAACACTCCACTCTTCATCATTAACACTCCTCTTCATCATTAACACTCCTCTTCATCATTAACACTCCACTCTTCATCATTAACACTCCACTCTTCATCATTAACACTCCTCTTCATCATTAACACTCCTCTTCATCATTAACACTCCACTCTTCATCATTAACACTCCTCTTCATCATTAACACTCCTCTTCATCATTAACACTCCTCTTTATCATTAACACTCCTCTTCATCATTAACACTCCACTCTTCATCATTAACACTCCTCTTCATCATTAACACTCCACTCTTCATCATTAACACTCCTCTTTATCATTAACACTCCTCTTTATCATTAACACTCCTCTTCATCATTAACACTCCTCTTTATCATTAACACTCCTCTTCATCATTAACACTCCTCTTTATCATTAACACTCCTCTTCATCATTAACACTCCACTCTTCATCATTAACACTCCTCTTCATCATTAACACTCCACTCTTTATCATTAACACTCCTCTTCATCATTAACACTCCACTCTTCATCATTAACACTCCTCTTCATCATTAACACTCCTCTTCATCATTAACACTCCACTCTTCATCATTAACACTCCTCTTTATCATTAACACTCCTCTTCATCATTAACACTCCTCTTTATCATTAACACTCCTCTTCATCATTAACACTCCTCTTCATCATTAACACTCCACTCTTCATCATTAACACTCCTCTTCATCATTAACACTCCTCTTTATCATTAACACTCCTCTTCATCATTAACACTCCACTCTTCATCATTAACACTCCTCTTCATCATTAACACTCCTCTTCATCATTAACACTCCTCTTTATCATTAACACTCCTCTTCATCATTAACACTCCTCTTCATCATTAACACTCCTCTTTATCATTAACACTCCTCTTCATCATTAACACTCCTCTTCATCATTAACACTCCACTCTTCATCATTAACACTCCTCTTCATCATTAACACTCCTCTTTATCATTAACACTCCTCTTTATCATTAACACTCCTCTTCATCATTAACACTCCACTCTTTATCATTAACACTCCTCTTCATCATTAACACTCCACTCTTCATCATTAACACTCCTCTTCATCATTAACACTCCTCTTCATCATTAACACTCCACTCTTCATCATTAACACTCCTCTTTATCATTAACACTCCTCTTCATCATTAACACTCCTCTTTATCATTAACACTCCTCTTCATCATTAACACTCCACTCTTCATCATTAACACTCCTCTTCATCATTAACACTCCTCTTCATCATTAACACTCCACTCTTCATCATTAACACTCCTCTTCATCATTAACACTCCTCTTTATCATTAACACTCCTCTTCATCATTAACACTCCACTCTTCATCATTAACACTCCTCTTCATCATTAACACTCCTCTTTATCATTAACACTCCTCTTCATCATTAACACTCCTCTTCATCATTAACACTCCTCTTTATCATTAACACTCCTCTTCATCATTAACACTCCTCTTCATCATTAACACTCCACTCTTCATCATTAACACTCCTCTTCATCATTAACACTCCTCTTTATCATTAACACTCCTCTTCATCGTTAACACTCCACTCTTCATCATTAACACTCCTCTTCATCATTAACACTCCTCTTTATCATTAACACTCCACTCTTCATCATTAACACTCCTCTTCATCATTAACACTCCACTCTTTATCATTAACACTCCTCTTCATCATTAACACTCCACTCTTCATCATTAACACTCCTCTTCATCATTAACACTCCTCTTCATCATTAACACTCCTCTTCATCATTAACACTCCTCTTTATCATTAACACTCCTCTTTATCATTAACACTCCTCTTCATCATTAACACTCCTCTTCATCATTAACACTCCTCTTCATCATTAACACTCCACTCTTCATCATTAACACTCCTCTTCATCATTAACACTCCTCTTCATCATTAACACTCCACTCTTCATCATTAACACTCCTCTTCATCATTAACACTCCTCTTCATCATTAACACTCCTCTTCATCATTAACACTCCTCTTTATCATTAACACTCCACTCTTCATCATTAACACTCCTCTTCATCATTAACACTCCTCTTCATCATTAACACCTCTTCATCATTAACACTCCTCTTCATCATTAACACTCTTCATCATTAACACTCCTCTTCATCATTAACACTCCACTCTTCATCATTAACACTCCTCTTCATCATTAACACTCCACTCTTCATCATTAACACTCCTCTTCATCATTAACACTCCTCTTTATCATTAACACTCCTCTTCATCATTAACACTCCTCTTCATCATTAACACTCCTCTTCATCATTAACATTCCTCTTCATCATTAACACTCCACTCTTCATCATTAACACTCCTCTTCATCATTAACACTCCTCTTCATCATTAACACTCCACTCTTCATCATTAACACTCCTCTTCATCATTAACACTCCTCTTTATCATTAACACTCCTCTTTATCATTAACACTCTTCATCATTAACACTCCTCTTTATCATTAACACTCCTCTTCATCATTAACACTCCACTCTTCATCATTAACACTCCTCTTCATCATTAACACTCCTCTTTATCATTAACACTCCTCTTCATCATTAACACTCCTCTTCATCATTAACACTCCTCTTCATCATTAACACTCCTCTTTATCATTAACACTCCTCTTCATCATTAACACTCCACTCTTCATCATTAACACTCCTCTTTATCATTAACACTCCACTCTTCATCATTAACACTCCACTCTTCATCATTAACACTCCTCTTTATCATTAACACTCCTCTTTATCATTAACACTCCTCATCATTAACACTCCACTCTTCATCATTAACACTCCTCATCATTAACACTCCACTCTTCATCATTAACACTCCTCTTCATCATTAACACTCCTCTTTATCATTAACACTCCTCTTCATCATTAACACTCCTCTTTATCATTAACACTCCTCTTTATCATTAACACTTCATCATTAACACTCTTTATCATTAACACTCCTCTTTATCATTAACACTCATTAACACTCTCTTCATCATTAACACTCTTCATCATTAACACTCCTCATCATTAACACTCCACTCTTCATCATTAACACTCCACTCTTCATCATTAACACTCCTCTTTATCATTAACACTCCTCTTTATCATTAACACTCCTCATCATTAACACTCCACTCTTCATCATTAACACTCCTCTTTATCATTAACACTCCTCTTTATCATTAACACTCCTCTTCATCATTAACACTCCTCTTTATCATTAACACTCCTCTTCATCATTAACACTCCTCTTTATCATTAACACTCCACTCTTCATCATTAACACTCCACTCTTCATCATTAACACTCCTCTTTATCATTAACACTCCTCTTTATCATTAACACTCCACTCTTCATCATTAACACTCCACTCTTCATCATTAACACTCCTCTTCATCATTAACACTCCACTCTTCATCATTAACACTCCTCTTCATCATTAACACCCCACTCTTCATCATTAACACTCCACTCTTCATCATTAACACCTTATCACTCCTCTTTATCATTATCACTCCACTTCACCATTAACACTCCTCTTCATCATTAACACTCCTCTTCATCATTAACACTCCACTCTTCATCATTAACACTCCACTCTTCATCATTAACACTCCTCTTCATCATTAACACTCCACTCTTCATCATTAACACTCCTCTTTATCATTAACACTCCTCTTTATCATTAACACTCCACTCTTCATCATTAACACTCCTCTTCATCATTAACACTCCTCTTCATCATTAACACTCCACTCTTCATCATTAACACTCCTCTTTATCATTAACACTCCTCTTCATCATTAACACTCCACCCTTCATCATTAACACTCCTCTTTATCATTAACACTCCTCTTTATCATTAACACTCCACCCTTCATCATTAACACTCCTCTTTATCATTAACACTCCTCTTCATCATTAACACTCCACTCTTCATCATTAACACTCCACTCTTCATCATTAACACTCCTCTATATCATTAACACTCCACTCTTCATCATTAACACTCCACTCTTCATCATTAACACTCCTCTTCATCATTAACACTCCACTCTTCATCATTAACACTCCTCTTTATCATTAACACTCCTCTTCATCATTAACACTCCACCCTTCATCATTAACACTCCTCTTTATCATTAACACTCCTCTTCATCATTAACACTCCACTCTTCATCATTAACACTCCACTCTTCATCATTAACACTCCTCTTCATCATTAACACTCCTCTTTATCATTAACACTCCTCTTCATCATTAACACTCCTCTTCATCATTAACACTCCACTCTTCATCATTAACACTCCACTCTTCATCATTAACACTCCTCTTTATCATTAACACTCCTCTTCATCATTAACACTCCACTCTTCATCATTAACACTCCTCTTTATCATTAACACTCCTCTTCATCATTAACACTCCACTCTTCATCATTAACACTCCTCTTTATCATTAACACTCCTCTTTATCATTAACACTCCTCATCATTAACACTCCTCTTCATCATTAACACTCCTCTTCATCATTAACACTCCACTCTTCATCATTAACACTCCTCTTTATCATTAACACTCCTCTTTATCATTAACACTCCTCATCATTAACACTCCTCTTCATCATTAACACTCCTCTTCATCATTAACACTCCACTCTTCATCATTAACACTCCTCTTTATCATTAACACTCCTCTTTATCATTAACACTCCTCATCATTAACACTCCTCTTCATCATTAACACTCCTCTTCATCATTAACACTCCACTCTTCATCATTAACACTCCTCTTTATCATTAACACTCCTCTTCATCATTAACACTCCACTCTTCATCATTAACACTCCACTCTTCATCATTAACACTCCTCTTCATCATTAACACTCCACTCTTCATCATTAACACTCCACTCTTCATCATTAACACTCCTCTTTATCATTAACACTCCTCTTCATCATTAACACTCCTCTTCATCATTAACACTCCACTCTTCATCATTAACACTCCTCTTCATCATTAACACTCCACTCTTCATCATTAACACTCCTCTTCATCATTAACACTCCACTCTTCATCATTAACACTCCACTCTTCATCATTAACACTCCTCTTCATCATTAACACTCCACTCTTCATCATTAACACTCCACTCTTCATCATTAACACTCCTCTTCATCATTAACACTCCTCTTCATCATTAACACTCCACTCTTCATCATTAACACTCCACTGTGGTTAGTTATGAGTTATGATGGTGTGTGTGTGTGGTTTTTGATGCTGTATTTTCTCACTAGACCAAACTCTTAAGTTCAAACTTCATCTAGATAACTGATACTTTCATGTCCAGAGTCCTTCTTGCTGGAACCTTTATAATGCACATCACACACCCACACACACACACATCAATAAATCTATTTTTAGACAGAATTATATCGTGTACATTATCATGATTTGACTTTTAGTCACTTGCTGTTTTGTCGTCTTTTTCCATGTGAATGAGTGTGTGATGTTTTCATTTGTGAGTCACATCCTGCCTAAATTATTTGCATGTAATTGTGTTTTGGGAACAAGAACGGTGTGTGTGTGTGTGTGTGAGAGCTAAAGTTCTACATTTTCCTACTTATTAATCAGCTCACTGTAAACCAAACGACGAAGCTACTCGGGAAGCTGATGTAGCGTCAGTTTTGTGAAGTCAGCGGTGCAGAGCTGAAGCTCTTGTGGGTTTTGTGGGTGTGGACACCATGCATAAACACAGCAAAGCAACATAAACTAAACACTAGTGTAATATCTTCTGTACTTTTCCCCCGGGTTATCGGTCATGTCTCAGGTAAAGACACCAGTGTAGACACCAGTTTCCTACTCTCTAGCATGCCGGATGGAGTGTGTATGTGTGTGTGTGTGTGTGTGTGTGTGTGTGTGTGTGTGGTGCTGTAGCTACGTGTAACACTGACATGAATTACAATAGAGAAACTCCTAACTGGATTCAGATGGTCTGAGTGTAACGGCTGATCTCGGGTCAGTTCCTGTTTGAGTGATATTCCGGGGAATATCGTGTTACGTAGCCGAGAGGGAAATAACTGTAGTGCCTCACCTTCATTCTGAATGATTCAGGAAAACAGCTAAGCTTCTTATTACTGCCATTAACTAAAATCAGATGGATTTTTATTCGTATTAAACGTCAGATGCTCTTAATACAAACGGAATATTTCAGTTCATCACTACTCAATCATTTTGTTTCAGACCCAGATTTTTCCATCTGTCTTTCTTTCTTTCTGTCTTTTAGTTGTACCTGTCTTTATGACCCTCCGTTTTTCTGTCTGTTTGTCTGTCTGTGGCTCTACCATATCTATCTGTCTGTCTGTAAATCTGTCTATCTGCTGTATCGTCTATCTGTATCTGCCTGTTTATCTTTTATCTCATATGTCTGTGTCTGTCTGTGTGTCTCTGTTGTCTGTCTGTCCCATCTACTGTATGTGTCTAACTACATCTCTGTCTAATTTATCCATCCATTTATCCTTCTGTCTGCCTGCCTGTCTGTCTGCATATCTGTATCCGACTGACTGTCTGCTTGTCTGTCTGTCTACTGTATCTATCTGTCTGTCTTTCCTTCTACATGCTGTATCTATCTGTCTGTCTGTCTGTCTACTCTATCTATCTACAATGTTGTCAAAAGTTTTGGGACGTCTGCCTTTACATGCACATGAATGTAATATGGAGTTGTCCCGCCCTTTGCAGCTATACCAGCTTCAACTCTTCTGGGAAGGCTTTCCACAAGGTTTAGGAGTGTGTTTATGGGAATTTTTGACCATTCCTCTAGAAGCGCATTTGTGAGGTCAGGCACTGATGTTGGACGAGAAGGTCTGGCTCACAGTCTCCACTCTATTTCATCCCAAAGGTGTTCTATGGGGTTGAGGTCAGGACTCTGTGCAGGCCAGTCAAGTTCCTCCACACCAAACTCACTCATCCATGTCTTTATGGACGTTGCTTTGTGCAATGGCGTGCAGTCATGTTGGAACAGGAAGGGGTCATCCCCATACTGTTCCCACAAAGTTGAAGCATGAAATTGTCCAAAATGTCTTGGTATGAAGCTGAAGCATTAAGAGTTCCTTTCACTGGAACTAAGGGGCCGAGCCCAACCCCTGAAAAACAACAACTGAACTCAATGATTTGGAGGGGTGTCCCAAAACTTTTGGCAGTATAGTGTATCTCTGTTGTACCTGTCTGTCGGTCTGTCTGTCTGTCTGTCCACCTTTTTGTCAGTTGGCCTGTCTGTCTGTCTCCTGTAGATCTGTCCTTCAGTTCATCTCTCTGCTGGTCTGCCAGTCTACCTGATCCACCTGTCTGTTGTTTCATGAATTGAGTATTTCTGCCTCAGATCTTTCCTGAATCCCATAAGAACTTGTCTGAAAGTTTACGATGAAGATGAACATGGTGTATTTTCTACCACATTAAAAACAAACCCTTCCTGTGTTTGTGTGTGTGTGTGTGTGTATGTGTGTCCAGATAGAGCGCAGCGAGTGGCTGCAGTTCCAGTCTGACCTGCAGGTGGCGCTTGTGGTAGCCGACCGGCTGAGAGCTGAAGCTGAAGAAGAGCTGAACACTCTGAGAGAGGCGCAGGTGGACTGGGAGAGGCAGCTGACCGACTCTAGGCAGGGCCAGCGAGAGGTCGAAGGTCAAGTGGAGCGCTTAAAAGCTGAGCTCGAACAAAGCAAAAAAGGACTCAGCCAAAGGTCAGAGACTCCCAGCCAGCAGGGGGCGACAGAAGGGAGTGTACGGAGCGGTGTGGAGAGATGGGGGAGTGAGCGAAGGACAGCAGAGGAAAAGAGGAAAGAGAAAGAGGCGGGAAGTACAGAAATACTTAAGTGAGTATACTGAGATCTGTAATGGAGTGTGTGTGTGTGTGTGTTAGGGTCTCTCCATGACTATGGCTGTATTCCATTACTGTACTTAACACACTATAAACGCTGTACGTTTAACAGTTCCCCTCAGGGAAATCCCAGTCACGTCACACAAGCCATTTCGTGACTATATTAGACTGACTGAAGTTAAGTAGATGCCTTCTCAGAAGGTTAAGAGAACAGGTTAGACTTCAGCTCCAAAAAGTTTTGCAATCTGAAGCAGTTACCTGTTTGGGCAAGCTCAGTAAAATCCTTTAGCAATGTAAACAAAAGCAATTAAATTCTTAAACATCTCAAGGAGTGCATATCCATGTTCCCAGGGTCCTAGATTTCCTCAGACTGCTTCAATAAAAGAACCTGTGAAAAGGGTTCCTAAGGTTCTAAAAGGGTTGTACTTAACTGCTCATGTATAATGCAGATTCCCAGGTTTGTAGGTTTATTCCTGCTGGATCATAAAGACAGGGGAACACAGGGTGTTAGAAGCATAAGGTCCAATGAACTATATGGTTCCAAAGGTTCCATAGATTATGGAGTAATGGGAACACTGGTCCTGGAATATAGGCTTTTGGGAGTATTAGGTATTTTGGATATAAGGCACTGGGAGCACATGGTTTTAGGAACATGAAGTCATTGGATTATACATCTTTGAACTTAGGTCATTGAACATTGACCCATGGCAATATAAGGCTTGAGGAAACATTTGATCATGGGAAAATGGAGGCTCGGGAATATAGAATTTACGAAACATTGGAGGCTTAGAAATCAAGGTTTTGTGAAAACTGGGCCTTGGAAATATGTAGTTTTGGGAACATCGGGGTTTGAGAATATAGGGTTTTGGGAAATTTGGGCTGTATGAACATGGAGCTTTGGGAAAATAGAGTTTGTGGGGAACATGGAGGCTTGGAAATCAAGGTTTTGGGAAACTGGGCCTTGGAAATATGTAGTTTTGGGAATATTGGGGTGAGGGAATATAGAGTTTTGGGAATTTTGGGCCGTAGGAACATGGAGCTTTGGGAAAGCAGGATTTGGGGGAACATGGAGCGCTTGAGAATATAGCGTTTGGGGAATGTGGAGGCTTGAGAATATAGGGTTTGGGGAATGTGGAGGCTTGGAAATCAAGGTTTTGATAAAACTGGGCCTTGGAAATATGTAGGTTTGGAAACACTGGGAAATATGGGAATATAGTGTTTTGGGAACTTTGGGCCGTAGAAACATGGAGCTTAGGAAAAGCAGGATTTGGGAGAACATGGAGGATTGGAAATCAAGGATTTGGGACCACTGGGCAATGGAACAGTATGGTTTTGTGATTGTTGGGGCATGGGAATATAGGGTTTTGGGAACAGTTAGGTCATGGAAACGTGGAGCCTTGGGAATATAGGGCACTGGGAACATGGATTCATTGGAACCTAAATAAATGCTTCGTTATTTTCAAATCCACATTATTTTTTACAGTACATGCTGTTGTTTTGCAGAAAACAGTCCTCCTCCCCCACCAGCCTAGTAAATGGTACATCCCAGAATTCTTTAGCACCGATCACAAGTCCTGTGAACAAAGTAAGAACAGCTCTGTGTTTTTTAACGGGTTATGTAACAGAAGGTGTTCTACATCTGCGTCAATAAAAAAACGTCCTGTGGATATTTCAGAACAATTTGACAAGAGAGAGGCTGAATCTGGACCAGCAGGACAACTGGATTAATTTATATAAAGGTATGCAGAGACATAATTCTGCTGATTTACTGAATGTAAACATTTTGAAATTGACTGTGTGTGTGTGTGTTTAACAGATAAAAAAGAGGACAATCCGTTTTCGCACTCGTCTCCTGTCATAGAGCTTTCTCCAAACAAGCTGAGCAAGATAAAGTGAGTGTGATCCTCGTTGTTTTGTCTCCTTTCTCACTCCTACTCTGTCCTCGTCTTGAGCTTCACTCACAGAAACGACTGAGACCCAGACCTCCACTTCCATACCTTCTACAATTTATCCTGACTCATGGTGAAGGTCAGCGAGCAGTTGTTTCCCTTTTAAAGTCAGAACATTTTGACGTTTTGTGTTTGACACAGCGTCTTGGGATGAACTCGGGGTCAGTGTGGAGGATGTTTAAAGCATTATGACAGCCAGAATTTACTGTTATACTTGGGAATGTCTAGAAATATCTGGTGCTGGTTTCTGGGCAGTGGGTAGAAGCTTATTTTTGCAGCACTTGTATCTGCACTTGGTCTGTATTAATGGAAGCCTGGTATTGGCCTCTACATCTATTGTGTCTATAAACTAACAGTTTATATAATGTCTTCTCTACGATAAGCATTTACACAGACGACTGATAAATAACACAACACATGCTTTCATTTCCTGTGTGATTATAACCTCCGGTTAAACAGAATCCTGGGTTTATGTAGTTGGAGGTTTCACACTGCTACTTTTCTTTCTTTCTTTCTTTCTTTCTTTCTTTCTTTCTTTCTTTCTTTCTTTCTTTCTTTCTTTCTTTCTTTCTTTTATTTCTTCCTTTCTTTCTTTCTTTCTTTCTTTCTTTCTTTCCTTCCTTCTTTTATTTCTTCCTTTCTTTCTTTTTCTTTCCTTCCTTCCTTCCTTCCTTCCTTCCTTCCTTCCTTTTTTCCCTTTCTTTCTTCCCCTCTTTCTTTCCTTACTTCTTTTATTTCTTCTTTCCTTCCTTCCTCCTTTCCCTCTTTCTTTCTTTCTTTCTTTCTTTCTTTCTTTCTTTCTTTCTTTCTTTCCTTCTTTTATTTCTTCCTTCCTTTCTTTCTTTCTTTCTTTCTTTCCTTCCTTCCTTCCTTCCTTCCTTCCTTCCTTCCTTTTTTCCCTTTCTTTCTTCCCCTCTTTCTTTCCTTACTTCTTTTATTTCTTCTTTCCTTCCTTCCTCCTTTCTTTCTTTCTTTCTTTCTTTCTTTCTTTCTTTCTTTCTTTCTTTCTTTCTTTCTTTCTTTCTTTCTTTCCTTCTTTTATTTCTTCCTTTCTTTCTTTCTTTCTTTCTTTCTTTCTTTCTTTCTTTCCTTCCTTCCTTCCTTTTTTCCCTTTCTTTCTTCCCCTCTTTCTTTCCTTACTTCTTTTATTTCTTCTTTCCTTCCTTCCTCCTTTCCCTCTTTCTTTCTTTCTTTCTTTCTTTCTTTCTTTCTTTCTTTCTTTCTTTCTTTCTTTCTTTCTTTCCCTTTTTTCCTTCCTTCTTTTCTTCTTTCTTTCTTTCTTTCTTCCTGTACTTCCGTGATGTCGGGGCGTTTTGCCTCCTGACTCTATCTACCGAGGCGTTTTTGTTAAGCGTCTCTACCTCCTGGTTTTCACCTGATATGAGGCACAGAGGCGCGGCTCAGTTTCTGATTGGGTTTCTGTTGCTAAGCGACTAGCCGTAACATCCTAACAGTGCATGGTTTCACCCTGAACACGTTCAGCACCGCCATGTGGAGTTAACACTGTAAAAGCCGTACTGACTCTGAGTCATAACCCTGCTCCTACAGTACACGTCTGAAACCTTCCTCTACCCCGGGGGTAAAAAACGGGGTTTGGAACGACTAGAACCCCAGGGTAAAAAGAGCAGTGTAAAAAAATATCTGGGAGATGAACCAGTCTGGTACCAGTAAATAAACTGAAGAAAGGTTTCAGGATTCATCTTCATCCTCTTGTCTTTCTCCAGGCCTCAGGAGGACTTCAGTAAGCTGCTCAGGCGTCACGGCGGATCCAAACGCAACTCACTACTGCGCTGGTGTCAGAACCGAACCATCGGGTATAAGGTACACAACTCGGGTTAAACATCGTTACTGCAGCATGTGCATTGAAACGAACAGGGTTCAATTATACTACATATGACATCATACTTTTTATCCATTTATAGTTTAATACATAGTTACAAAGCAGCTATAAACAGTCAGTCGTTCCCTCAGCAGCCTATAATGAGGAAAATAAACGCAGCTTGTTATATTACTCGATTCTGAAGCTTCAGAAATTCCTGACTGTTTTATAATCAGAGAAAACGAGTAAAAAAAAACATCGCAATTAAAAGCCCTCTGCAGCGATTGTGACAGTGGGCGGAGTCAAGACTAGCACAGGAAATAAACACAGTGCTGCTGTTAATACAGGAAGTGATATCTCTTCGTGAGATGAAGACATGAGTCGAAATAACTGTGTCTCTTTTCATCCAGAACATTGAGATCACCAACTTCAGCAGTAGCTGGATGGACGGCTTGGCTTTCTGCGCCGTGTATCATAGTTACCTCCCCTCACACATCCCCTACGACACACTGCGACCGGAGAACAAGGTAACACACACTCACACACTCTCCATTCACAACCTACAACACTGACACCATGTCCAGAACAGAATAATCGGACATTTTGCTGGATTCTGGATTCTGATTGGACAGAATTGGTCTTTAACAGTAAAGCAGCTCGTTTTAATGCGCTCATCAGTGACAGTACCGTTTCTATAGCAACCATTGGTGACATGGTGAACTTTCTGTAAGGAGATGTTTGTGTGGAAGAGGTAAAACTTTAGGCTTTCAGACAGAAGAGTTTTAACTACAAGTGAGAGAACAGTAGATGATGATGATGATGATGATGATGATGATGCTGATGTCATCCTCAGAAGGAAAACCTCTTGCTGGCGTTTCAGACAGGAGAGAGCGTGGGAATCACCGCCTCACTGGTGAGTCATGATACTCCATAAAACTCTCCTCACATCACCGTACTGCATTCTCTGAAAGTCTCATCAAAATTCAACCTACTTTTATTAACCAATCACACTGCCTCAGAAATTATCTTTCAGAACACATCCATGAGAAATTACTCATAATAACAGAAATATCCTGCAGCATGGGAATGATCTGGTGGCTTAGAGTGGCTTTATGACGCATTAAAAAAATTGTAGAATTTTTTTTTTAAATATATGAAATACGTCAGTATCAGTAGTGATGGATTGTTACAATCTGGAACAATTTTATTAAGGAAATAAGAGTTAATTATTTGTATTATTTTTTTTATTTTTATTATAGTTTTTATACTTAAACATCTGACACTTTTGGCCTAATTAATTAATTTATTTTTTTAATTGATTTATATATTTAATTTGTTTTTAATAATGTTTCTGCTGATAAAAAACACAGCACACAAGGCTGCAGAATTTTATTATTTTTAATAATATATATTTTTTAAATTATATATATATATATTAAATTATATATATATACTGTATATCACAAAAGTACACCCCATTTTTGTAAATATTTTATTATATCTTTTCATGTGACAACACTGAAGAAATGCCACTCTGCTCCAATGTACAGTAGTGAGTGTCCAGCCTGTATAACAGTGTAAATTTGCTGTCCCCTCAAAATAATCAACACACAGCCATTAATGTCTAAACCGTTGGCAACAAAAGTGACTACACCCCTAAGTGGAAATGTCCAAATTGGGCCCAATTAGCCATTTACCCTCCCCAGTGTCATGTGACTTTTTAGTGTTACAAGGTCTCAGGTGTGTTAAATTTGGTGTTTTCGCTCTCACACCCTCTCATACTGGTCACTGGAAGTTCAACATGGCACCTCATGGCAAAGAACCTGAAAAAAAGACTTGTTGCTCTACATAAAGATGGCCTAGGCTATAAGAAGATTGCCAAGACCCTGAAACTGAGCTGCAGCACGGTGGGCAAGACCATACAGTGGTTTTACAGGACAGGTTCCACTCAGAACAGGCCTCGGCATGGTCCACCAGAGAAGTTGAGTGCACGTGCTCAGTGTCATATCCGGAGGTTGTCTTTGGGAAATAGACGTATGAGTGCTGCCAGCATTGCTCCAGAGGTTGAAGGGGTGGGGGGGTCAGCCTGCCAGTGCTCAGACCAGACGCCACACACTGCATCTAATTGGTCTGCATGGCTGTCGTCCCAGAAAGAAGCCTCTACTGAAGATGATGCACAAGAAAGATGTCATCATGGAGGAGTGGAAGAGGACTCCAGTAGCAACCTGTGAAGCTCTGGTGAACTCCATGGGTTAAGGCAGTGCTGGAAAATAATGGTGGCCCATTGACACTTTGGGCCCAATTTGGACATTTCCACTTAGGGGTGTAGTCACTTTTGTTGCCAACGGTTTAGACATTAATGGCTGTGTGTTGAGTTATTTTAAGGGGACAGTAAATTTACACTGTTATACAGGCTGGACACTCACTACTGTACACTGGAGCAGAGTGGCATTTCTTCAGTGTTGTCACATGAAAAGATATAATAAAATATTTACAAAAATGTCAAGGGTGTACTCACTTTTGTGAGATACACTCTCTCTCTCTCTCTCTCTCTCTCTCTCTCTCTCTCTCTCTCTCTCTCTATATATATATATATATATATATATATATATATATATATATATATATATATATATATATATATATATATATATATATATATATATTTCGATCTCCAGCTCATTCTCATGCAGACGATAAATATAACCCCTGCTCTCTGAATGCCGAGTGCGTGACCAGGCCTTGTGTTTTCTTTAAGACCGCAGATGAGATGTTGAAGACTGAAGGCCCCGACTGGCAAAGGGTTCTGGGATACGTGGAGAGCATATACTCCCATTTTGAGATGTGACCTCTGGACCTCCTGGAGTCATTTCGAAAACTTCTTCTCACATCGAAATGTTCCAAGAGCAGAGAGCTTTCACACCTGAGCTCCACCATCACCTGGACCATCTGGAGTGACAGAATCTAGATGCGTACAAGTACAAGCACCGTGTGTGTGTGTGTGTGTGTGTGTGTGTGTGTGTGTGTGTGGTTCATTTCAGAGATTATTTCCAAAGAACAGGATAGAATTCGAAAATTGAACAATAAGAGCTATATTTTTAGTAGTAATGCACTTAGAAGGAGAAATAACAAAACAAAACAGGAAGTAAAAACCAAAAAGTTCAGAGTTCAAAATCAGCCTGGATGTGAGCTAGGCTTGTTACCATGGCAACCTCGGATGGGGGGGGGGTTGGGGTGACGTCAGATTAGTACAGTCTTTGCATGTGATAGTTTTACAAAATAATGCAAAAGAACTATTGTGGGGAAAAAACTTCTGTACAAGTCACTTAGTGTAATAAAAAAAAAGATCCTATGCCATCACGTCAGTAGCATTAGCATTGCTAAATAGTTAGCATGAGATTGTAAACATTAGCACAGGGCTGCTTTTAGATACCTTATCTGATGATCGTCATCATCATCGTCGTGGTCATCTGTCAGACTGATTAAATGTAACTTAAACCCCGCCCTTGCTGACTCAGAGGCACCTGCGGCTGTAAAGTCAGCCATTTCTGATCTAGACTCTGTATACGTTGGATGTCGTGAGGTTTTTTATTATGAGTCACTCTGGTGTTTTTAAAGATATGAGAACTGATAAGAATCTTCAAGCATCAACAAGTCGAGGATTTCTGGATTTCAGTCACGGTTCTGTGGTGTTATTCACGCTCTCTTCTTCTCCAAGAGCGCTGATGATGGACTGATTTCACCAAAACGAAACTCCAATGTTTTTCTTTTTAAGGGTTTCAGCTCATGTCCTGCTTTTGTAGCATGCTACGTGTTTTCACAGTGTCGTGTGAACGTCGTGTGACTTTCCACTGGATGTTTGGATTCCCAGCACATTGTACAGGAAGTCTTTTCTAAGAAACCTCTTGGTGGTTCTTCACTTTTGTCGTCTTCAAAAAAAAAGTATAAAACATCAGCAGCGTTATTGCTGACAATGTACCAAACTTCTGTATTAACATACTGCAATGTGACCTTTAAAGTGCCTTTAATGTGATGTATATATTAAAACTTGTCTTGTGCCAAAGTCAATAACATTATTAATAAAGACGTATTTTCTTTATCATGTCTTGGGCTTTTTTTTGTACCTGATAATTATATTTTGCTTTGTGTAGAAATATAACTGAATATATACTGCATAAGACTTAAATTCATTCGATCATTAGCGCGTATGAAGATTATTGGGTTTGTTGTGTCGTTTTCCAAGGAGTCGGTTCTTTGATTCGAATCTTTTGGATGAACATTGTGAGCCGACTCGCATATATTAACCGTCTATTTTATTTTATTTCATATATAGTTTTGTGTACTCTGTAAATATGAGCAATGTCCTTGAACCTGCAGTGTAATTTAATCTAAATGCTTCCATGAAAACCCTCAACATCTGAGTTATACGTCAATATGACTTATGAGTCGAGTGTTTGACTCGAGATTTTGAATGAGGCAATGCAATGAGGATCTGTCTGCACATTCTATTATTTATTTGTTTGTTTGTTTGTTTGTTTTGTTTAAAAGTTAGAGTAAGGTTGCATGAAAGGAAATATTTCGGCCAGAAGAATAAGAATCAATTGTCGTTCAAAATCAAAGAGTTGATTCTCACGGGTGAGCCGAGTCAAATTATATGACTCGCAGGACAGAGTCGAACTTTTTGCGACTATTAAAGAAAGCTGTTTGTGCAGACAACACGGAGTTACTAGATTAGGAAATCTACTCAAGGGTATAAAGTCAACATGGGTGTGTTTAAAAACCGTAATAAAACACACAGCACTTTAGAAAAAGACGTGTCTCTTTCCTGCCGTGTTCGTTCAAGAGGCAGTTCCGGGTTTATACGGCACGCGCTGGTCACGTGGTAAAAGAGTGAAGCTACTGTATATGGTTTCTAGTTTTTTTTCTTTTTCTTCGATTTATGAGAGGTACTTCAATATAAAAGTTATCATCGGACTACCGTCACTATCAATGACGCTGAATTCCTATTTCTAGAAATTATTATTGTGTGTGTGTGTGTGTGTGTGTGTGTAGATACACACACAACACACACAATATGTGGGAGGTCTTTATTGTTTGTTTGTTTTGTATTTTTAAATTGCATTTATATCTTTTTCTCGTACATACATAACAATGTATTGTTGTTCGTGTTTTTATTTTTATAGATAGATAGATAGATAGATAGATAGATAGATAGATAGATAGATAGATAGATAGATAGATAGATACTTTATTCATCCCAAAGGGAAATTTACAGCTTCCAGCAGTATCCACAAGCACAGGTAATAGATAAAATAAGAAAGAATATAACAAAAAAAAAAAACAACAACAACTAAATACCCGAATTTAAGAGTACAAAAATATAACAAAAAATATAACAAATTACAAAATATAACACAATTTAACAAAATTGTCATTAAATGAGCATAAGAAAGCATATGCATATATTTAGAGAGAGAGAGTGAGAGACCGCGATTTTAAGACTTTTATTTTATAATCCGTCTGCAGCAGTAACCAGGATGTGTGGCGATTTCATAGTCGCTTCACACCTCTCCACGTCTCCATGAAATCCCGGAAGCGCGAATGAATAAACCGTTTGTGTTCTTTAACTACCCGTTTTCCGCGAAAACCACTCCGCCCCCTCCTCCTCCTCCCGTGCTTTGATTGGCTGGTTCAGACGCGGAAGAAGTCCTCTCGTCAATTCTAAGAATATTTCTCTACATTTCTATGGAGAACAACAAAATAGGGGCAAACGTCTAGCTAACGCAACAAAGTCATATCGAGTTTTAAGAAAACGCGAATGTCAGATTTTATACACACACACGCACAAGCGAGTCAAAGAGCCTGGTTGCTATGGTAACGTGGAGTGTCCCATCAACGACCAATCAGGGCGCAGGGGCGTGTTTTTTCCGCAATACGGATGCGGAAGAAATAAGAGTGGATCAACTTAAAGAGCTGATAGTGGATGGGTTTATTACCTGATTCCTGGGAAGTTTGAGCGCTGCTGACGGTTTCTGAGGTTTCACATTTGAACCCTCAAATCTCTGATTTCCAGCATTAAAGTCTGGTGAGTGATCTGTTTGTTGTTTTTCGTTATTTTATGTGTTATAGGTGTAGAATTGAATGCTACCTGTCCTGATGTGTTACCTGAAGGGTCTATTAATTGACCCCTGGACACCTGGACATCTGCTCTCTATACAGACTTCACAGAGATATTTTACTAGATCAATGACTTCTGAAATATTTATTAAGCTTGAATTGATTTTTGTATAAAAGATTGGCGATGTTACATTGTATCGTAGACTCATTTACACATGCAATTACTTTTTCTTGTCAAATTTTCTTTTTTATTTTTATTCTTGTACCTTCTATTCTATCGCAGATTTTTTTTTATCAAGCACTTTCAGCTCCTACATGTATAAAAAAGATTATTATTATCATTATTATTATTATTCCAGTAGACTTACAAAACATTACCATCAAAATGTAGTAATAATAATGTAACTAGCCTCGTTTCTGGAACCATTTCATGCTTTAAATCCTGGAGGAAAAGTGTGAAGGTAAATCAGATGGACACTGTAGCTGTGATATGGGGAAGTCTCTGACGTTTTCCTTCTTCCTTCTTTTTGCACTTTAAGTTATGAAGTGAGAGTAATGGAAGCCTGTCTCACCCCAAACCCCATTTTTGTTTGTAAACGTCTGCCCCAGACCATGTCCAGTCCGTAGGGAACTCTGTGTATAGTTGTGTGTGTGTGTGTAGAAGTGCACTAATAATTGTGGGTTCAAATCCTTTACAATGAAATGAAGCTATAGTAAATTGTGAAGTTCACAAAATGTCCGTTAGAGGGCTGTTATAGGAAAATAATCAACGACGTGGAGGTGCGATGAAGCGGAGTCACATGAATCAACCAGAAACTGATTTTCCTAAAGACACACATTTTATTTCTCTTACACTAATATAATCTACCTTTTATAAACTGATAAATGACGCATTGTACTTTTTATCACATTTTTTTTACATTTATTGCTGTAGAACGACGGCAAAACAAGTTACTTACCGTCTCTCTCTCTCTCTCTGTTTTCTATCTTTATCTCTCTGTCATAAAATTAATAATGCAAAAGGGGGGGGGGGGGCTTGTCATGAACATTTCAGAAAACTTACAGCTTCACCTCTGACTGACATCGGAAGCTCCTTGTGCGCGAGCGGTTGCTATAGAAACCATCACCTATTACACGACGCCTGTATCTTTTTCCTTCTGTTTTTGTGATTGTTGCGGCCCAAAATGCTCAATGAAACGGTTCAAATTGACTTTATAATGTTGACAGTGTGTAATAAAAGCTGTAACACCTAACAAGAACGACCAATATGTGGGAAAAACTTCACAAATCGCGATCGTACCGTCGCCTAACACTGTGTGAAGTCTTTCATACAAAACTGTTATTTAAAAAAAACAACTCTCGTATGACAACACGCCTCATATTTATGGTTCTGAAAGTACAATAAATATCTTAGAAATGGAGAATAGTTTCTTTTTATTTATATTCCGGTCTAGAATACTCTAAATGTAAACAAAACTTCACAGTGAAGCTGAACGTAGGGTTATTGTAGAGTCGGCGGCCATCTTGGCCGCCATTTAAGTTTATCGCCCCGCCCCTTTATAGGCTCCGCCTCCCAGCTTGCAGAATTGTAGTGACGTGGATGATGCAGATCTGGTCTGAAAACTATAAATTTGGACTCGATTTAAAATGAATCTGCGTAGCAAGTATATGATCTGCATTAGCTAAAGTGAGGTAAACTAAAGACCAGAATAGTCTGCAGTGTATTTTTGCAGCGAAATAACTATTGAGTTAATAACTATTGAGTTCATTTCCTTGTGATTTATCACTCTGTGGATTTTTTTCCTCTTCTTGTTTTGCTTGTTCCTAAACTGGTTCAGTGGCTCGGCATTTACATCTTCAGGGAGCACAGTGTGTAAAGGAATGTGATTTTCATGTAACAGGGGGCATAAAATATATTTAATAAATGCCACGTTGTTCACCTGAATGAGGTGTGGACAAGTCACACACACACACACACACACATACACAGACATCCGTAACTTCACACCCATACAGTCTGTATAAATTACGTCAGCAGTTGTGTCAACAGACTTTTTTAGGATTGGTGTGTGTGTGTGTGTGTTGCAGGCTGCCAGCATGGCACAGAAGGTGCTTGTGACAGGGGGAGCAGGTTATATAGGCAGTCACTGTGTGGTGGAGCTGATCGAGGCGGGGTATCAGCCTGTCGTCATCGACAACTTCAGCAATGCCGTTCGAGGTAAGGAGATAATGAGAATGGGTGTGAGCTTGTGTACGTGTGTGTGTACATGTTTCACATCATCTCATGCTTTTTGGTGGAACCAAATGTGTTTCATGCGGTTTTTCTGTTTACTAATGAGCTGCACTTCATTCACTTCATTCCTGCACTGAGATCTAAATAAATAACATCACCCTCTCTCTCTCTCTCTCTCTCTCTTTCTGTCTTTCCCCTCTTCTCTTTGTCTGTCTTTCTGTCTCACTGTCTTGCTTCCTGGCTCTTTGTCTGTCCATCTCTTTTTTTTTTGTCTGTCTCTTTGTATATTACTCTGCCTCTCTCTCTCTCTATCTAAAAAGATTGAAAAAAAAAACTAGAGGTAGAAGGTTTAGAAGGTGATGAAGATAAATGAGCGAATGTGACACTAAAATAAGAATAAGAACAAAAATGACTGAAATTCAGTTCTCCCAGAGTCACGTAAGAGTCTTTTACACTCCTCATTACACTACGTGATTGGTGACTGGTGTCCTGATGAAGTGTTCTCCACCAGCTTCAGAGGAGGAGTGAAGAGAGAACAGAGATCTCCCCACACTGCAACAGAAACAGCAGAGGAACAATACACATGTTGAAATTCTATCTATCTATCTACACTATATTGCCAAAAGTATTCGCTCACCTGCCTTGACTCACATATGAACTTAAGTGACATCCCATTCCTAATCCATAGGGTTCAATATGACGTCGGTCCACCCTTTGCAGCTATAACAGCTTCAACTCTTCTGGGAAGGCTGTCCACAAGGTTTAGGAGTGTGTTTATGGGAATTATTGACCATTCTTCCAGAAGCGCATTTGTGAGGTCACACACTGATGTTGGACGAGAAGGCCTGGCTCTCAGTCTCCGCTCTAATTCATCCCAAAGGTGTTCTATCGGGTTGAGGTCAGGACTCTGTGCAGGCCAGTCAAGTTCCTCCACACCAGACTCTATCATCCATGTCTTTATGGACCTTGCTTTGTGCACTGGTGCACAGTCATGTTGGAAGAGGAAGGGGCCAGCTCCAAACTGTTCCCACAAAGTTGGGAGCATGGAATTGTCCAAAATGTCTTGGTATGCTGAAGCATTCAGAGTTCCTTTCACTGGAACTAAGGGGCCAAGCCCAGCTCCTGAAAAACAACCCCACACCATAATCCCCCCTCCACCAAACTTTACACTTGGCACAATGCAGTCAGACAAGTACCGTTCTCCTGGCAACCGCCAAACCCAGACTCGTCCATCAGATTGCCAGATGGAGAAGCGCGATTCGTCACTCCAGAGAACGCGTCTCCACTGCTCTAGAGTCCAGTGGCGGCGTGCTTTACACCACTGCATCCGACGCTTTGCATTGCACTTGGTGATGTATGGCTTGGATGCAGCTGCTCGGCCATGGAAACCCATTCCATGAAGCTCTCTGCGCACTGTTCTTGAGCTAATCTGAAGGCCACATGAAGTTTGGAGGTCTGTAGCGATGGACTCTGCAGAAAGTTGGCGACCTCTTCGCACTATGCGCCTCAGCATCCGCTGACCCCGCTCCGTCAGTTTACGTGGCCTACCACTTCGTGGCTGAGTTGCTGTCGTTCCCAAACACTTCCACGTTCTTATAATACAGCAGACAGTTGACTGTGGAATATTTAGGAGCGAGGAAATTTCACGACTGGATTTGTTGCACAGGTGGCATCCTATCACAGTTCCACGCTGGAATTCACTGAGCTCCTGAGAGCGACCCATTCTTTCACAAATGTTTGTAAAAACAGTCTGCATGCCTAGGTGCTTGATTTTATACACCTGTGGCCATGGAAGTGATTGGAACACCTGATTCTGATTATTTGGATGGGTGAGCGAATACTTTTGGCAATATAGTGTATCTATCTATCCATCTATCCATCTATCCATCTATCCATCTATCTATCTATCTATCTATCTATCTATCTATCTGTCCATCTATCTGTCTATCTATCCATCCATCTCTATTTGCCTGTCTCTTTATATATCTATCCGTTTGTTTGTCTCTTAAAAGGTACAAAAATAGTTTTTAACGTTTAGTCAGTGAGTCTAACCCTAACCCTTTCTGTCTCTGTCTGTCCATCTACCTGTCTGTCTGTCTCCATGTCTGTCTATCTGTCTCTGTATCTATATCTTCATAGCTTCTAAATATTCAGCCTACCTGACTGTCTTTCTGTTTGTTTACCTTTCAACCTGTCTGTCTCTCTATCCATCCATCCATCTCTCTCTCTCTCTCTCTCTCTCTCTCTAAGCTTTTTGTATGTCTGTCTAACTATCTTTACAATATTTTTATCTATCTGTCCATCCATTTGTCTTGCTGAATATTTGTCTGTCTGTCCCTCTGTTTTATCTTCTGCATTCCTGTGTCTCAGTCCATCTCTGTATCTAGTTGTTTAAAGCTGTCTATCTGTCCATCTTCCTGTCTGTTTTTCTCTGTCTCTGTCTCTCTCTCTCTCTGCCTTCCATCTGTCCATCTGTCTTCCACCTTCCATCTGCCTGTCTGTCTTCCTGTCTTGCTGTCATACCACAGTTTGTTGTTTTGTTCTAGTTTTTCTCATCGGCATGTTCCACACATGATGTTTATCTGAGTGTGTGTTTTTTTTTGCACCGAGGAGAAAACGGTGTCCCTGAGAGTCTGTGCAGGATAGAGAAGTTTCTGAACACCAAGATCAAGTTTCAGGAGCTGGACCTGCTGGACAAACCAGGCCTGGAGAAAATCTTCAACCAGGTACACACACACACACACTTTATTTTATACAGAATTCACAAAGCTCTGTCTGTTTCAAACAGAAAGACCTCATTTACGCAGCCGCTTGAAGCACTTGTTCTTTTTACACACTTCACTGTCTCAGTAGGTGTGTGTGTGTGTGTGTGTGTGTGTACACGGCTGCTGTTTTACTCGACAGGTTATGAAGCAGCTGTTGTTGTGGAACTGCTTCAGCACAATCATCTTTTTTCACTCTTCCTGTCTTTTTGCTTAGCTAATCAAATAACACACAGTTACAAGCAGCACTCTGCCAGTCATTGTCACCGCTCACACACTGTGTAAATGATCTAATGTAATTTATTAACTTTTATTTTATTAAAAGATAAAAACAGATTTGAAATAATAATATCTAAAGACCTGCCCATCTTCCTGTCAGTCTGTTTCTTTGTCTGTCTGTTCCTGTCTTCTATACATTTTCTGGTCTGTCTGCCTGCTTGTATGTCTGTCTGTCCATTTTCCTGTCTCTTTAAACATTTTCTGCCTGCCTTTATGCTGCCGTATACCTGTCTGTTTTTTTTTTTGTCTGTCTGCACATCTTTCCTGTGCTTATCTGTCTATGCATTTTCTGGTCTATCTGCATGTATGTCTATTCGTTTGCCCTGTCTGTCTCTCTGTACATTTTCCTGTCTCTCTTGTCATGTCTTTTCTGTGCCTGTCTGTCTATACCTGTCTGTCTGTCTCTACTCTGCTGTATGTCTACCTGCCTGTCTGTCTCTCTGACCTTCTTTCTCACTGTACATTTTCCTGTCTGTCTTCATGTCTTTCCATGTTATTCTGTGACTACGAATCCGAACGAGTCCTTTGGAGAATGAGCTCCGCTGACTCTGTAGTGTGTTGTAGAATGGGTGAGATGGATTGTCCATGATGGAGAGCAGTTTGTTCAGTGACCTTCTGTTCCTCACCGACTCAAATGTTTCCAGTTTGTGTCCAATGATAGATCCAGCCTTGCGAATTAGCTTGTTCATCCCTGGCACTGATGCTGCCGACCCCCCCACCACAACACAGTAAATGGCACTTGCCACCACAGACTGGTAGAAGATCTCCAGCATCTGGTTACAGACACTTAGGCAACAGAGTCTACTCATCCCCTTCTTGTATACAGCATCATTGTGGATCCTCCAGTCCAGTCTGTCGTTTAAGTGTACACCCAATTACTTGTAGTTGTCTACAATTCCAACCTCCTCGCCCATAATGGTTATGGGCTCAGTCAAATTTTTAGTCCACCACCATCTCCTTGGTCTTCAGTTCAGAAGTCCCCTGTACTCAGACTCCTGTGCTGAACCTGTTAAAAAACACATTCAGTTCAGTAGCTTTGTCCAAACTGCCCCCCTGCTGACAGTCCTTCATATTGAAGCCTGTGATCTGCTTCATGCCCATCCACACATCCTCAGTGTTGTTTTGCTGAAGTTTACTCTCCAGCTTCTGCCGGTATGAGTCTTCACACTCCCTCAGTCTTGTCTTCAGTTGCCGCTGTAGCAGCAGTATACAGTTCTAGTAGGGATAATGGTGTCATGGCAAAAGTTAATATAGTCTGTGATGCTATTAATGTCCTCTCCATGTGGTTCACAGAGTCCATTCCAGTCTGTTGTCTCAAACCAGTCCTGTAGGGTGTCACTGGCTTCCTGAGTCCACCCCCTCACCCTCTTTGTCGAGGCTGCCTTTGAACTGCAGGAACATACTGAGGTGTTAAAAAGACGAGATAGTGATCAGAATTACCGAGTTGGGGTAGAGCAGTGGCACTTTAAGCATCTTTGACATTTGCATACAGATGGTCCAGTGTTCTGTTTTCCAGTGTGAAACAGTCCACAAACTGCTGAAAAGCTGGGTCGAGTAGAGGCCAGGTTAACATGGTTAAAATCACCAGTTATGGTCACAGATGCCTCATGATGTTGACACTGTAGCCTAGCAACTGTATGGCGTGGCACGCTGCTGTCTGATTAGCTGGCGGCGGGATGTAAACACCGATTATCATGGCGCAGGAGAATCCACGTGGTAAATAATATGGGCTCATACTCACGGCTAAAAGTTCAATGTTTGGGGAGCAGAGACGTTCCGTCACAGTAACATGGATGGAATTGCACCAGCTTTCATTTACAAAAACAGCAATCCCTCCACCTTTCCTCTTATCGCTGAGCGTCGCATCTCTGTCCGCCCGAATGAGCGTAAAGCCGGGTACGGAAGCAGTGTGATCTGGGAAGTCTCTATGCAGCCAAGTTACCGTAAAACACAATAAACTGCTATCCTGGTACTACTTCTGGGTCCGAATCAGTGCACACAGTTCTTCCATTTTATTTTGTGTCACTTAATGTATAAAAACAGCTTTACCTGCTGTATATAATTACTTTTTATTATCTGTCTTGCTCCTTTTACATGGCTGAGTAGATTGTTAAAGTCATGTGAAGCATACAGACGTCTGAATGCAGTTAAACATTAAATCTTTTAACCAGCTTCCCACTTCACATCTGAAAGTCCTGATATAACCCTTTTTGTCCTGCATTAATGGCTAAGAAGAATTCAAGCCGTACATGTTTTCTCCTCTAATTTGCTGAAGTTAGATCATCCACGAAAGCAATTATAAACCTTTTTTAGACCAGAAATACTTACAGTTGTTAGTAACAATAGAAGATGCCTTTAGGCTGTTTGTAACACTCAGAACGACAAATTGCAGCTTGCACTTTGTCTGGAGCATTTATTTTTACTGGTCAGGTTTATAGAGGCTTGTTGTATTTAGTCAGCAAAGTGTTAGGGGAAAAAATACAGGGGAAATGACACAGCAAAATGACTCGGAATGACAAACGATACAACCAAATGTGGAAAGAAAAGCAGCCAAACAAATACAGCTGGGTTCTAATCTTTAAAAAAAAAATGCAGACAACAAAGCAGATGAGATATTTTTAGGAGGCTGGTGACCTTAAAATATTTTTAACTAGGCACCCAGCTGTTGAAAATAATTTAATAACTACACTCAAAATGCTGAGGCAGGATTCATTTACCTCCAAAATCTAAAAATGACTTCCTGTTTCTTCCCATTTCAATATTACTCCCATATACGGACTGAAAGACACACCCATATTTAATTTTATGGAGTATAATCTGAATATAGACTCTTACATGAAACACTGGTTTATTTTCTTTCTATTTTATATCTATTATTCCTCAAAAAAAAAATCCCTCCGGTTTAAAACAGTCATTTTGCTATGGTTTTATAAGCATATCTCTACTCCTTGTAAGGATTTCGCTCAGATTCCGATCTAATGCGTCTAATCCAGTTACGTTTGGAGATCCAGATCTTATTCACTTATTCGGAACAGAATGCAATCTCGATCCCAAGTGCACATCAACCCAGAACTTTGAGACTGAAGTCGAATCCAGATTACAATGTTAAAGTTCCAAATCTGTCTCTGATCTCCAGCACTCGTTCTACGCCGTGATGCACTTTGCCGGGCTGAAAGCCGTGGGGGAATCGGTGGAACAGCCGCTACGCTACTACAGGGTGAATCTTACGGGTACCATCAACCTGCTGGAGGTGAGCTTTGTTCTTCTTCTGTTTTTCTACTTCTGTCTTATAGAGCTCAGAGCTTCCGATATTCCCACCAGAAACAGTATGAACACAGAGCCTCCTAACTGTGCCTCCATGTGTGTGTGTTTTCTAGGTGATGCAAGCCCATGGGGTACACAACATAGTGTTCAGTAGTTCAGCGACGGTGTACGGCGATCCTCAGAAACTCCCCATCGACGAGCAGCATCCAGCTGGGGGCTGCACAAACCCCTACGGCAAAACCAAGTTCTTCATTGAGGAGATGATCCGGGATCAGTGCAATGCGGAAAAGGTATACGAGAAAAGTCATGATGGTGTTTGTAATGGCAGTGCTAACACTAAAGGACAAAATGCCTCTAAAAACAGTCCCTAGTTATCCATCAAGATCTCAAACCAATCTTCTCAACCAATTAAACATGCTACTGTGAGCATTAAGACTGTTCTGCTGCTCATACACATGTTCACCTGTATACTGTAATGATTTATAATCCCACTATCCATCCTCACTCAGAGGAGGTTCCCTTTTGCTCTGGATCCTCTCAAGGTTTCTTAATGTCATCTCAAGGAATTCATCCTCGCCACCATCACCTCTCTATGTTTTAAATTCAATGCATTTCTATAATTTGGCTCATCAGATACCCTAATCCTCATTACTAATCTGATCGAATTCCTCTGTCAGGATTGGAATGCTGTGTTGCTCAGGTACTTCAACCCCATTGGTGCTCACATCTCAGGCCAGATTGGTGAAGATCCACAGGGAATTCCAAACAACCTTCTACCATATGTTGCTCAGGTAAACCTTTCTGACCATGTGGTTGAGATTTGATCTGCATATCAGACTGTACTAGAAGTCCACTTAAGTGGGGATCTACCTTTAGCTGTTATAACACATGTTAATAAGATTTATAGCCAAAGGAAATAAAATACCTTGCTAAAAATTCAGGATCCTGATTGGTTAATCCAGTTTCTCACCATAACACCTGCTAACCAATACAATGTTGTTAAATTACGTGTTTGTTTAGCACCTTGCCGGGGTAATGAAGACCAATTTCCTCATCATTATAGCTCAATTACTACTATTACCCTGGGAAATAATTGGCTACGCTGTACAAATAAGCATTTGGTATGGTTATAAAATATTTCTGGAGGTTGAAACCCAAACGCCCCCCTCCCCATAGCTACATAACTGACTTCTACACATTAAAACCCATTTTATTTGATTCAAGACTAGAGATTCAGTAACGGTGATTTGATCTCTGGTGTCCCAGGTGGCCATTGGGAGAAGAAAACATCTCAGCGTGTTTGGAAACGACTACAAGACGATTGATGGAACAGGTATAAGAACTGATGGTGGGTGTGTCAAGTTGACTACGTCATGTACTTGAAGGTTTTACAATCTATTCTTTCCTTCTAGGAGTGAGAGACTACATTCATGTGGTGGACTTGGCAAAGGGACACATTGCAGCCCTGAAGAAGCTGAAGGATAACTGTGGCTGCAAGGTGGAATTTCTCTCTTATCCAATTTCATTTGTAGCATATTTGTGATCACAATGGGCAAAAAATCTCTACAGGGAAAAGTCTAAGAGCATTTTTTGTTACTAGGTAAATGTTTAAAATGCCATATCCAGGCAAAAGTATATGGATGCCTGATCATCACATCCAGATGTGCTTGTTGAAAATCCCATTCCAGATTTAGCTCTGATCTTCTCTTCTGGAAGGTTTTCGACTAGATGTTGGATTGTAGCTGTGGAGATTCGTGCTTATTCAGATACAAGAGCATTAGTGAGATCAGACACTGATGTCAGGATGTTGAAGAGACTCCAGTTGTAGTTCATACCAAAGATGTTCAGTCAGGGCTTGGGGGAACGACACTCGAGATCTTCCACTCCAACCTGAACCTCCATACCATGTCTTCATGGAGCTCAGGGGCCATGAAGGGAAACTGTAACGCTACAGAACACAGAGACATTCTGTACAATTGTGTGCTTCCAGATTTGTGGAAACAGTTTGGGGAAGAACCACCTATGGGTCTGATGGTCAGGTGTGGACAGACCTTTGGACATATAAGTATAAAAGAAATCAAAAGTTTGACCACTGCAACAATGAAGGTGTTTAGAGAGACATGAGAGAAAATCCATAAAGAAAAAATTCTTTATTATCTTCATTATCACTTTCCAATACAGTAAACGGTATTTCCAGGTATTGTATGTCTTATTGTATATGTCATCAGCTCCATACTTGTTAAGGCTAATCCACTCCAACAACTCGTCAGTGTAAGGCAATGGTTATGCATCAAATTCGAAGACAGCTTTGACCTTTTGACCTTTGACAGTCAACACACATCCCTAATGACCCATCCCTCTAGGGGACAATAGCCGTCAGGATGCTGTAGTGGTTCTATGAGGTCCAGTTCCTTCATAGTCTTCATTTCCTTTGCTAGTTGCTAGCATATTATAGTGTACAAAGTAAGGACGCTGCTAAATGTACAAAAATATTCTTCGACAGATTTCTGCAGCTGCCCTGAGACTTTCCATATTAACCGAGGTATTCTATCAGTTCAGAGAACCATTTCCTGTTTGCAGTGTTCCTTAAATCTATTTCTTTCTCTTTCTGTACAGGTGTATAACCTGGGCACAGGTACCGGCTACTCGGTGTTACAGATGGTGAAGGCTATGGAGAAGGCTTCAGGAAGAGAAGTGAGCATTTAAGCATCTAATGCTAATCCAATGCATCTAATGCAAATTTTTTTTTATTCTGTATAATTTTTACTTATACAAAAGTTTTTTCTTCTTAAGATATCTGAGGTAAATGTTAGCTTTTCCATATGACCTGGTCTCATTTTCACTCTCACTGTCCTGTATAAAGGATTACATTTATTATTAGCCTGAACTTATGTTAGCATTCCTAGTTCTCTGAAACTAATTGAACAGCGAGTGTTTTGTTCAGTACAAAATGAACATCAGCAAACACTCTGCTTATGAAACATGTTTTTTTTTATTTCTGAAGATTGCGTATGAGATTGCCCCCCGGAGGAGCGGAGACATTGCCTCGTGCTACGCAGACCCTCGCCTGGCAGAGAAGGAACTCGGATGGAAGGCTGATTTCGGCCTAGAGAGGATGTGTACGTATAAACGCTGAGATTACTTTCAGACTACAAGAGCATGATAGAATACTAGCATTTTCCTTTCTTTTTTTAAATTCTTCAGTCATTTCAATACAAATGTGCACTTAGCTCCAGAATTATTGGCACCCTTAACACAGGAAAATATGAGAGAACTCTGACCTTAAATTGAAATCAAAATATATTATGAAAAGAAATATCCTTATTAAAATGTGAAACCATTAAATAAATCAATCAATCAATCAATCAATCACAGTTTTTGGTACTTCTTCAAATTCTTATGAACATCATTGGGCTTTTTTTTCATGTTTTTGAACAATCTTAACGTTATATCTGGAATAAAAAAGGAATTTTTAATCAATTTTATTCTTCTGTCCAAAGATTTATAATATATAAAACATCACATTGTGGAATATTGATAAATCTCCCAAAAAAAATGTGAAAACTTTAATAATAATAAAAATATTAAATTTTATAAATAAATATATATATATATATATATATATATATATATATATATATATATATATATATATATATATATATATATATATATATATATATATATATTTTTTTTTAAATTAAAGTAATCCATATTTTTTTAATCTTGTTCCTATGTGTTCTAACTATATTAATGAGGAAAATTAGATTGCATTGCAATAACACTGAAAGAAAAAGTAATCCTTTTTTAAAAAAAAAAAAAAAAACTCTTTCCGACGTGTTGGAGCACAAACCCTGATCACATAATTCCTGTCCATTTATTTTTCTCAGGTGAAGATTTGTGGCGCTGGCAATCCCAGAATCCCACGGGCTTCACTAACGGCACGGTGTAATGAAACGGAAACGTGCAGACATGACGACCAGCCTGAACCAATCCCAACTGAAGCAAAGCCATAAACCTCCTCCTCTTTCTTTTTCTTTTTTTTATACACCTCGATTCAACTTGAAGAAACCTCATGACACAGCGAATGCATTTCTCAACGATTCTCTGCTATTTCTATGTGTTTAAATTATTAGCAAGTCATCGTCTTGTTAAAGGGGCGGTTTATAATGTTAGCATTCCTCAAAGTTATTTCTAACTATAGAAATATTACACTGGGCCAAATTTTACTTTTCTGTTTTGTACTTGGACATGTCAGAGTATAAAGATTAAATGAAATCTTTTTGAAAAGAGCTCTGTGTTTGTTGCTGGTTGTCTTTTTTTACACTTTTGAATTGTTTTGCTAGTCCAGACCACACCTTCAGCTGATGTCTAGACATCTTCAGTAGTATGAGGAGCAGCCAAACCCTCAGCTGAAAACACTTAGGCTACTGTTGCTAAATTGCAGGGAGGAGGTGGGTGTGAAAGCAAGAGATGAGAACATCCAGGCTGGAGGTTGGAATCATAGGATCTGACCACTTCCTACACAATGTGTATAATGCTAAACTTCCTAAATGCTAAAAGCTCCTTGTTCGCTCTGTTAGCTTCAAAGCTCCAAAGCAAAACTTGGGAGAAAAAATCCTAGTTCAATGGTTCCCAATGTCAGGTCCAGGGAACTCTAAAGGTCTGGGATTTTTTTTATCTTAATGGAAATCACAAGCCATTTTGCAGTTTATTGTTATTTCTTATTAATTCACTTTAATTGATCACTTTAATTGAATAAATTCAATCAAAACCACAACAACACAAACAAATAAGCCTACAGTGGAAAGTTCTGGGGAAAAAAAACACGTATTGGCTCAAAATAAATAGGCAAAATATCAGTGCAGGTATTTAATTAAAGAGGCTAATATTTTTTAAAAAAAAATATCTGTACCTAGGGAGATTTATTTCAGAGTTAAAGGAGTCCCTAAACAGTTTGAGAAGCCCTGGCCTACTAGAATATATCTCTCTCTCACTGATCATGTGATCTGTTTAGAAATTAGAGTCAGCTTAGAGTCAGCTTCGGTGTATATATATATATATATATATATATATATATATATATAAAATAAAAACTGCATACCAAAGCTGACTCTAATTTCTAGAGTCATTTTTAATAAAGTCTTTCATTTTTCTGCGTTCCCCTTATTCTATATGAGAATAACTAAATACTGCAATTTTATTTTTTCTTTTAATGTAAAGGTACACTTAGCTCCAAAAGTCTTGGCACCCATTAACACATTAATACATTATTTAACTGAAATAAGTGTAGTCTATAAAACTGGAAGAGAAATAAGATAATTTTATGATAATAATTCTATAAAATTATAATTTATATGAATTATAAGAACTGTATTCTAAAACTAAAAATTAATTAAAAGTTAATTATTTAATTTTTTGTTGTTTGGTTGGGGTTTTTTTTAAAGAAAGCTACAACATGTCAATATTATTGGCACCCCCAGAAATGATTATGACCCATGTGTCAGTACATATTTTACATTTTAACAATTCTGAGTGCCACAATTTTATGTATATGTACCTATTATTCTTTTTATGTTAAATCTTCTGTATGTATTCATTCTGCTGACACTGAAATGTAATGGTGCTGCCCTCCAGAACCTTGGTGCAACATATATGGCAGAGTACACAAGAGGTGCAGGTATATGACTGTGTGGAAGTGCATACACAACACAATAAATACAACACAGGAGCAGTGGTTTTTGTAGATATTTGATTAATATTGGAACTTTTCTTCAACTGCGCAGTGCAGCGTACAAATCTTTCCTTCGAGGCAAGTTTGAATCTTTGCTTTTGCATAAATAATGGCACCTTTAAAGCAAAAATACAGACTGAAATGTCGGGTTGCATGTCTGTAACTTTAAGCGAGTCTTACTGCCCCAAGCGGGCTCTCTGGACGCCCACGTCAGCACACTCGGGTTTTTTTTTTTTTTTTTTTATCCCTCCCTCCTCCCGTACAACCGGGTTTCGGTCTTTCGGGCTGAGCAGGAAGCGATCGGTGGGGGGAGAGAAAAAAAAATAAATACTACTGCTACTATCACCACCACCACCAATCCCAGTACCACCAGCGAGGAAAATGGAGATGGTGTGTGAGAACGGCACGCGCCGACCGTACCGGACACCGAGCGAAGCGGATCGCCAGTGAGTAGCGGAGTTGTTGTATTTTGTATCGGGGATGTAAGACGGAAGCGGGTGGGCGACGGGACGGGCTCTGAGGTCGCCGCGCTATTGCGCATTCCGTGCGCAAACATGGTGCGCCCACGGCTCCCTGCACAACCAGCACCACAAGTGAATGGTTTTTTGGACAAATTATCATTAGGTTTAGCTGATCATCAGTGATTCCAGCATCTAAAAGCGTGCACGTGTTAATAATATGCCACCACGGTTGAATTGGCCAAGCATTTTTTTCCTCCTAAAGGGCGAGGTCGGATGGGCTGAAAATCGCACGGGTTTGACTTGCCCGCTTTTACAGCGTTTTTCTTCGCTTAAATGCTCGCTCGTGTTCGTGCATTATTCGCTCGTTCTGCGGGTGTAGTCAAATCCTATGGATGCACGGGCTCGCCTACTTCCACAACACAACGCTGACCGACTTCATATCCTCCTCGACATTACTGGGAAAATATCTCCATTAAAAAAATTCATCGTTTTCCTGCGAGACTAAACATGCAAACAAATCTTATATTTTTCTTGATAAAGTTTAACGCTGACTTTTCTCTTTTTTCTTTTTTTTCTTTTCCGCCTTTCTCTGCTTTTTGAGACGCGACCCGACTCGGGTGTAGCCCCCGCCCCCTTTTCGGTGCCAGCGTTTGACTGACAGGCGCTTCAGCCAATCAGCATTCGCGCTGCGTTCTCAGCTCCTCCTTTTCTTTCTCCACTGAACAAAGGATGGCCTGGGAGTGTTATTTGGAGAGGATAACCCAGAAAATGAAGTGCTCTCATACACATGAAGGGGATCAGGAGCATATTTAGGCAGATTTTTAAAAAAACTTTCAGATATAACTGAGAGGATCAAACATGTCCATGCGTGTAGTTTGGAAGTGAAGCTTAAACAATTGATTTGCCTTGTGTGAACTGCGTCCTAGAAAATCCCACTTCATCTTATGATCTCAAATAGATTTTGTGGCACGTTAGATGGTAAGGCATTGATAATGCTAATGTGGGCCATTAACTTCCATCCAGTAACCTTCAACCCAAGTGAGGGGGGAAAAAAAGAAAAGATACCAGGCACTTAATGTTATTGGACGTAAGGGATAAATTCACAAAATGCTGATTTGTAATGTTTTGTTTTTTTTGTCCGGTTGTGTGCATAACAGATCCACTCTTCCTTTACATAGAACCTTCTTGTCTAAAACAGTTTGACTTAATAAACCAACAAATAAAACGTTTTAAAGACCATTGAGATTATCATCAGCCCGTCATATATCGGCTTTTCTAGATCTGCATGTCTGGAAATGGGGTCAACGGACCCCTAGGGGACTGAGATGTGTAGTGGGGGGGGGGGGGGGGTCTGCTGTGAATTTATTACTATTATTATTTTTTTTAATAAGGGGATGCTGGTGGACATGATAGTAATTCATTATCATTAACATGATCAAGGTTGTTATGACTGTTGCTGTTATCCTATTAACCTAATCATCTGGTCCCTTGCATTAAATGACTAAAATGTTCTGAATCTAAATGTTAATAGCTCAAAAACAATTAGAAATATTATTATCTGTGTCTCGGAGGTAAAATGCTCTTAACATAAAGCATTTCAAATCTACCTTTTAACACTATGTGCTTGAATACTGTTTATACGTGTATGTATATATATATATATATATATATATATATATATATATATATATATATATATATAAAATATATATTATTTATATATATATATATATATATATATATATATATATATATATATATTATTTTATATATATATATATATATATATATATATATATATATATATATATATATATTATTTATATATATATATATATATATATATATATATATATATATATATATATATATAAATAATCACAAAATGCCAAGTTTATCAAATAATTTAACATAAGAATTGAACATATTTACCAATGGGAGTTCAGATTTAAAGAGCTATATACTTTCTGGATTCTAAATGTACATCAGTGCAGTATAAAACAAATAAGCCGGCCTGAGGAACTTTTATATAGAAAACGTTTCTATACATCCTAGATTCCCACTTCCTAACCCTCCTAATTTTTTTTTATTCCACCGCCTCCCACTTCCAACACTTGTGACACCTTCGAACTATCCTTGCTTCCTTATTTCTATATGTACTTCCCACTTCCTAAACTTTACAGCTTTGTACTTTTTACACCTCCTAACCTCCTGCATCCCTATTCCTACACATCCTAGCTTCTCAAAGTTTCCCTAGTTTCCTTATTTCTATTTTTCTAGCTTCCCACTTTCTGAGCTTCGCACTTGCTTCACATTGCCTCCTAGCTTTCTAACACCTTCCAACTTCCTTGTTTCCCATTTCTGATACCCTTCTAGCTTCCTTATTTCTATACCTCAGCTTCCATTTCCAACACTTACTAGCTTTCCATATTCATCTACTTTCTCCAAGTGACATCTGAAATTTCCCGCTAACAATATCTCCTAACTTCCTTATTACTATATCTAACTATTTAAAAAAAATTAGATCTTTAAAAACTTCCCAACTAAAAATGTTCTGACACCATATTCTTTCTTCTTATACATGTTTAAGGAATGAAACATTTTCCCAAAGTCTTTTATTCCTCACATTAATTTTTAAAAAAGATGAATGCCATAAATAAATAAATAAATAAATAAATAAATAAATAAATATGGTGGAACTGTATTTAATATTGAAATAATTGTATTACATTCAAAAATCAGAAAGAAATCTAGTCATTTTGAAGTGAAGGCATCAGTTTGACAATCTTTGTTATATATAGAGGAAATAATAAAAAAAATAATAATAATAATAATAATGGAAATTTCCACACAGTGTTGAGAAAACCTTCCTGGTTCTAGACGGATCCGAATATACTGCACACCGTCAGAGAACTGTTTGCATCAGTGTGTAATTTTTGGATGTTATTTCAGGCCGGTGCACAGATGGACGAGCGCCGACATGTCTGCCAACCACCACAGTTGCCTCCTGAAGCAGTTGGACCAGCAGCGACGCCAGGAGCTGTTCTGCGACTGCACCGTGCTGGTGGGTGGACGCCTTTTCCGGGCGCACCGCAACGTCCTATTCGGGAGCAGCGGCTACTTCCGCATGCTGCTGTCTCAGGGTGCGCGGGACAGCCTGGAACCTGCCAGGGCCTCGTTTGACGCCTTCACCCCCGACACCTTTGCCACCATCTTAGACTTCGTGTACTCGGGTCATCTGGCTCTGGGCAGCTCTAATGTGATCGAGGTGATGTCTGCTGCCAGCTACCTGCAGATGGACAACGTCATCGCCTACTGCAAAGCTTTCATCGAGTCCTCGCTGGAGATCAGCGCCAAGGACGCCATCGAGGATGCCCTGCCTCCACAGAGCGTCCTGTGGGAGCAGGACGACAGCAAGGAGGAGTACGAGGCAGAGGTGGAGAATGAACATAGTCCGCAATGCCAGCCGGTTCTGGAGGCGGGCTTGAAGGAGGAGCAGGCGGCGCACTACGAGGCTGTTCCTGAGCCCAGGAGGAGAGGAACCAGGAAAAGATCAGCCACTCATCGGTACACTCCAGACGACAGTTCACCCATCGACCTCCAGAGGGCAACATCGGGAACACAGAAAGCAGACGAGCTCTACGCCACCCTGCCTACCATCGTAGGAGTCGTGGGAGTTTTCAATAAGGGTGAGAGCCAATAACAATGCAGTGTATTTGGCTCTCATTTATTATCATTTTCTCTTCATCATCATCATATCAATTAATCAATATGTTTAGAAGGAGGCTAACTAGATTTCTGAGCAATATTTGCACTTGGGAAGTAAAGACGGTCTCATCTTGAAAAATCTGGTGTTATTAATCTTCTGGAATCAGGTTCACATTTCCATCCATTAATGTATTCAGTAAAAGACAGTTGATATTTCTTCAAGAGTTGTTCCTCTAAAAATTGATTTTCTTTCATCATTACACTTTTTTTTGTAATGTGTGGAAGATACTCATATACAACTTCTTGCCCCCAGACTCCGCCCCTACGGTGCGCTTTAAATGCCCCTTCTGCACACACACGGTGAAGAGGAAGGCGGATCTGAAGAGACACCTGAGATGCCACACGGGTGAGAGGCCATACCCCTGCCAGGCCTGCAGTAAACGCTTCACTCGACTCGAGCATCTGCGCAGTCACTTTGAGACGGTGAGGAATTTAACTTAACTTCATAAAGTCATATTTCCCATTAGATTTCTTATGATTTTTGACCTCCGACTCTCTATTTCTTGTTATATTCCCTTTGCTTTCCTATTCCTACTTCTCCTAGGACACGTTCCTTCCATTCTAGCTTACGTTTCTAGCATCTTCTAGCTTCCCACTTTCCATCTTCTCATTCTTACACATCCTAGCTTCCTACTTCCAACCAATACTAGTTTCCATTTTTCAACCACCTCCTAGCTCCCCACTTCCTACCCATCCTAACTTTCTCATTCTACCACCCTTACCATCTGTCTTTCCACCACCCCCTGGCTTCCATCTTCTGACACATCCTAGCTTTCTACTTCCAGCCCATACTAGCTTCCACATTCTACCACCTCTTAGCTTCCCACTTTCTACCCATACTAGCTTCCGCCACCTCCTAGCTTCTGTAGAGAAACATATTTTGAGGTCACTCTAAAATCTATTGTAACATACATTGCTCTTTGATTAAATATTCACATATACCAGGTCTCAACACAAAATGGTGCTCAAGTCAGACGGTGATCGGGAACTGTGAACTAGCTGACAGTTAGGGGGTTGACTCCAGGGATTTTTTCTCCCATTCAGTGCTTTGTTTAAGAGTATCACCTCTAGGCTTCAAGGCCATCTGCTTCGATGAATTCACAACACTTCCCACCACAACACTACCCATCCTGACTTCCTGTTTCTTCTACCCCTTACCTTCTGTCTTCTTTCACATCCAAGCCTTCCGCTTCCTAGCCCCAAACATAAACCCTAACCCTAGCTGCCGTTTTTCCACCACCTCCAAGCTTCCGTCTTCTGACACATCCTAGCTTCCCACTTCCTACCCGTACTAGCTTCCATTTTCCGCCACCTCCTAGCTCCCCACTTCCTACCCATCCTGACAAATTTTTCTATCTTCTGACACATCCTAGCTTTCCACTTCCATCACCCACACTACCTTCCTTATTCCTACACATCCTACAGTCCTTATTTCTATAGGTGTCTAGCTTCACACCTCCTGACTTCCCACTTCTGACACCTCCTAGCTTCCCTATCCTGACACCTAACTTCACATTTATTATAAACAGTAGCGAAATAAAACTGCACACTCCAAAATGTTTTATTCCTCATTTGAATGATTTTCCTTTCAGATCCACCAGGCGCGTAAGCTGGTGTGCCGGAAGTGTAAGCGCCACGTGACAGAGCAGAACAGCCGTGTGGTGTGCGAGGGCTCACGCCGATACCGGCTTTGTGAGGCATGTCTACAGGAGAGCGGCCTGGTGGCACGCGATGGCACCGACACCAACACGGAGGAGCCGGGCCTTCTGCTGGGGGTGGAGGAGGAACTGGAGGGAAACCGCAATGCCTCATGGGGGATAGAGGATGAGGATGACCTTGCTGAGGATTCAGGAACTGACCTCATCATTCAGGAAGTGGAGGACAGCGACGAGGAGCCCAGTGCAAAGTGACGCTAGTGTGTGTGTGTGTGTGTGTGTGTGTGTGTGTGTGTGAGCAATTTGCGCCAAATTCAGCTTCATTTCTTTTAAAGACGGGCATCTTTGAATCAAAGAAAATGTTCTATAAATGTATAGTTGTATTATAGAAACAGAAAGGTATGTAAATAGTTTATTTCAACATGACAGTTCATTAAATTATTTCCTCTTGCTTCTTATATATAATGAAACACTTGATCTTGCAACCTAATATTTTGGCAAAAGAAGTCCTGCATTTTCCTATGACTTGATCAGAATTCTTTTATCTACACCTTAGGTTCGCATCCCCAAATATTTCACCTGGCTGTAAAGATTCTTAATGATATTGTAAAAATTCCTTTGTGTTGTCCACTTTCTTTACATCTCTGTCTGAACAATCAAGCGTCATTTTACCTTAATGGGTTATGTAGAATTTTATGGAATTGAATACCCTTTGCACTCCTTTATCAATCCTTATTATTATTATTATTATTATTATTATTATTATTTTGTTGCTCGGTAAGACAATGATCATATTTTATTGTTACTTTTTTATTAATAAAAATATGCATTTATTATGATCACATTTGCTATAAAGTTGAATTAAATTGTTATTAAAGTATATCAGAGGTCATGCTTTCTTTATTTTTTTTTAAAGGGAATATTTAATTAAGGGTTTTACAAGAAAATGAACACAATAAATACTGAATTTTGACCATGAAGTGATTTAGCACCAAGCCACTGTTCTGTTATGTTATCGAGCTTGCTTTTATTTCTCTGAGGAAGAGTGTAATGTGTGTATCGTAGGTATTTTAGCAACTGAATACCTTTAGGTCAGATTATTATCCATTCATTTGCTTTAAAAGGGCATCAATGTCTCAGGAAAATGAAAAAAAGAACTGCAAGAATATCTGTGTCCAGAACAGAAGATGAAATGAAATGCTGTACATTAGCTAAATTTGAGAAGGTCTAAAAGCAGACCAGATCTGTCTCTCCATGTTTGTGGGTAGAAAGGAAACAAGTGGTGCTGCTGATGCTACATCCAGGAGAAGTAGTATTTTTCTCTTTGGAGAAAATGCTTATTGATTAATTTATGAAGCTGGGAAATAGGTTATCAACAAGCAGAGCTTGACCAGCCCAAACCCGTGTTCTACACCATGCACAATTTAATATCAATCATTTAAGCAAAAATAATCTTTCACCAAACTGGAGTCCAGCTGTTAACTGTTTATCCAGGTTCTATACAGAACATGTTCTGTTTATCCATGTTCTATTACTATAAAGGAATCAAGTAAGGAACAAAACACTGTTGTGCTTTTACATGAAGAAAACCCAGTGGTAAAGTGATGCAATGAATTCTGGATTAACACCCAGATGTTGATTATTTTCCCATTACAGCACATCCTTAGGTGCTTAACACAGTCATTTCCTTTTACATCTTCATTTTTAATCAATTAGAGACCATTAACTGGTACAGCTTATAAAGATTTAATCAGCGTAGTATAAAGACATGATTAATTTCAAGGTGATAACAATCCTGTTGCTGATTTGTTCATCAGAATTACACCAATCAGCCATAACACTGAGCACTGAGAGGTGACGTGAATAAGACTGATGATCTCCTCGTCATGGCACCTGTTAGTGGGTGGGATATATTAGGCAGCAAGTCAACATTTTGTCCTCAAAGTTGATGTTAGAAGCAGGAAAGATGGACAAGCGTAAGGATTTGAGCGAGTTTGACCAAGGGCCAAATTGTGATGGTGGCTAGACCACTGGATCAGAGCATCTCCAAAACTGCAGCTCTTGTGGGGTGTTCCTGGTCTGCAGTGGTCAGTATCTATCAAAAGTGGTCCAAGGAAGGAACAGTGGTGAACCGGTGACAGGGTCATGGATGGTCAAGGCTCATTGATGCATGTGGGGAGCGAAGACTGGACTGTGTGATCCGATCCAACAGACGAGCTACTGTTGCTCAAATTGCTGAAGAAATTAATGCTGGTTCTGAGAGAAAGGTGTCAGAATACACAGTGTAGGACGGGTCAGGGCTGTTCTGGTAGCAAAAGGACGACCAACACAATATTAGGCAGGTGGTCATAATGTTATGGCTGGTCAGTGTATACATGTATAATATTGTTGACCATGTGCAAAACAAGTTCATTTCAGTTATGACTTGCATTACAACAGTTATAAGCGGTCATTCCCTCACCAGCGTCTTTTTCCTTTTTCCTAGATTTTTGTTTTTATTTAGCTACAAGAGCAGTAGTGAGATGCCAGAGGTGTTCAGTGGGGTTGAGTCAGAGTCAGGGCTTTGTGCAGGACACTCTTCCACCTTCATCAACCTCATCCTCCACACCATGTCTTCATGGAGCTCAGGGGCTTTGTATACAGGGACATTATCAAGCTGGGACAAGTTCAGACTTCTTTGTTGCAGTGAAGGGAAATTGTAACGCTAGAACATACAGAAAGATTCTGTACAAATGTCTGCTTCTAACTTGCACCAAATCACAAGTATGATGGTCAGGGGTGCACATACTTTTGTTCTCCTTACAGAAAAAAAGGACTTTTGTTCTCCTTACAGAAAACCGCAAGAGTGATTAGAGGTTTATTTTTAGGTTCCGATTATGTGGAGAGTCCGGCTTTCAGCTCCCTGAGAATGACCTGTTACTATGGAAACGCTAGCCTATTAGAACCACCGCCAGAGCTGCTGTTATAGAGCGGTCATAACGGAGAATAAAACACTCGATTATAAGCACTTTATTGATGATGTTACGGAATTTGTACACAGAAATCTGAATGTGAATTAGACGTGTATGAGAGATGGTGATCCGCAGCAGTAGATGGCGGTGTGGGTGTTGTTACTCCGTGTAGATACACAGCAGGGACACTCGGGGTGTTGTGGAGGAAGGAACATGGCGGCGGTGATGATGAGGATTGTACAGGCTTCATTCCGGCCCGGTTCGGGGCGTTACTCTTTCTCTGCGGCTTGGGCCAAATCAGTGAGTTATATCTCAGTGAGCGCACTTTATCTCACTTCTGGAGCTGTAACACGCTTTTCATGATCGACTGCTTGGATTTGGAGGTAAAAAAAAATTATACCGTAATACCAGTTTCAACAGGTAGAGTGGTCTGTCCTTTCAGTTTTAGGGGGGAGGGACGGGGGGAGTTACGTCACACAAATCCGGAAGTGAATTAATTCTCAGTCAAGTGTGTGTGTTTTATTATTTTACAGCTTTATTCTAAACGTTTATGCCTTGGCGACTACTTGAGGATTATATATAAGGTCTGGCTATGTTAACGCTAACATATTCTACATTGTAAGATATTTAAACGCGTTAGAATCATTAATGAAAACTACCCAAAACCGCCCACTTCCTAGAACCTAGCTATTTTGTTAACTAGCAAGTTCTCTTATTTTTACCAACCACATAGCCCCTTAAGTGACATTATACTCATTTACAAGCATTCAATAATTAAATAATAATTTAATTAGCCAGTGACGCCCCCTCTGAGTCGTCTCTTTTACACAAATACTGAGAGTCGACTCGCGCATGTGAGTCGGTTCATTCGGTTCATTGCTTTTTTTTAAAGAGGTAAAATAGGGGGAAAAATCTTTAAAATGAAGTACACACAAAAGAGAACATTAATGCATTAAGCAGAAATGTTTAATGCATTTGCTAATGCACTTTTTTAAAAGCCTTTTATTAGTCGTAATAGTCATTATTAAAAAATTATAAAATACAATGCAAAGCACTGTCGTGTTGGTATATTAAAAAAGGTACTTCAAGATTTCATCAAACAGTCTTAAATAGACAAAAAACTGTTATTGGTCATAATATTTTTCAAGTTTTGTTTTGCTGTTGTTTTTAAATGGCACTGAGACGTTTTGGGAGCCGAATTATTTGAGCCGAGTCAAATAATTGACTCACTGAAATTCCCAACGCGACAGCTTTTGTTATTTGTCCGGATGGCCTGTGCTATGCGATTCGTTCAAATTAAACTTTTTGCTGTTAATTCTCAGAAAGAACACTCAGGAGTTTACCGCCATCTACCGGAATCCCGGGTTTATTTCTCATGATATTTGGGTGATGAATCCAAGCTTCGGTTCTTAGTCTAGCCCTAACAACCCATGACCTGAGCATCAGAGTGTTGCATGTTCAGCTCCTGTGACCACAAACTGGTCCTCTCTCACACACACACACCAAACAACAAAACTTTGTTTCTATGGTCCAGGATTCAGCTATGTCAAACGATAGATGGATTACATTATTTCAGTACGTTATACAATTTCAGGATCCACAGACAAGTTATTTTAAAAATGAACCAAAACATGCCTCATAGCTTTGCAATATTATTTTCTATTATTTTGAATCTAGAGTCTAGACAAGAGAAAAAACATAAAAGTCTGGCCTGTAGCTAGACAGACTATAGCCCTATTTGAACCAGGTTTTTTTTTTTATTCCTTTCTGAATCAGTCAAATCAGTATTTTTTTTTGTGTGATCATAATGACTATAGCTGGCCTCTGGGAAAATTACTTACCAGACACTACGTCTGGAAGTCTGATCCTGTCTGAACGGTTCTTTAACTAGGTGCTGTGACCTCGTTATGAATCTGAACCAAAAATGCGTGTTTGTGCTGTCACGTCACACACAAACACACTCGTGTTCGGACAAACCAGCGGAGAGATAGACTGCGCTTCCAGCTGACTAACAAGCAACACACAACATGATGAATAAATGTCCTGTTTTTCTACTGTTACATAGCTGATGGATGTGTTTAAATCTGTGTGTTTTTTCCCCCAGGTTAGTTTGTGTGCTAATAGGCCTCTTCCGGAAAGAGTGAAGATCGTGGAAGTTGGACCCAGAGATGGTCTTCAGAACGAGAAGGTGACGGCAGCTTCCTGTTTATCCATAACCTCACATTTCTGCGACCATCAAAGCATTTATTTTCTAGATTTTAATTAATTCTACCACTGTATATCGTAATGTAATAAATTGTGTGTGGTAGACCATCGTTCCTGCTGAGGTGAAGATCCAGCTGATTGACATGCTCTCAGAGGCGGGACTTCCTGTCATTGAGGCCACAAGTTTTGTCTCGCCTAAATGGGTCCCACAGGTAAGCTTCTCACTTCCTGCTGTTAAATATTTATACACATATAGAGTGCAAGTCAGAAATACACGTTTGCACAATTGTATGGGGCGATGGTAGCTCAAGTGGTTAAGGCTCTGGGTCGTTAACCGGAAGATCGGGGTTGAAGCACCAGCACCGCCAAGCTCCCACTGTTGGGCCCTTGAGCAAGGCCCCCAAACCCACCCTGCTCCAGGGGTGCTGTATCATGGCTGACCCTGAGCTCTGACCCCAAAACCTCCAAGGATGGGATATGCGAAGAAAGAATCGAGAAACAAGAGAGAACATAACACATGGAGCCAATATAAAGTACAAGCATATGGCTCAAGGCGGTATTTATGCTCTCAGATAGTAAACCCAATGTAAATGTGTCACTAGATTAAAACAATTGCTGTAACAAATAGGTGTCCAATCTTATCCACAAAGGGCCGCTGTGGGTGCAGGTTTTCATTCCTACTATGCAGAAGCCACACCTGAGTCTACTGAAAGCTGAGATCAGTTGATTAAACAGGTGGGAATCAGGTGTGGCTCCTGTTTAATTGGAATGAAAACCTGCACCCACACTGGATAAGGCTGCTGTAACAGGAATGTTATCATGCATTTAATTCCACTTTTACCTCAGCAGTTTGCCAATGAGTGCAGTTTGTATTAATTAACGTACAGAACATCATCCTTTCTATCAGTTTATAGTAGAATTTAATGTTGTGGAAAGCCCAGGCATCAAGTTCATGTTATCACCTATGTCATAGCAGCTGTAAACAGTCATTCCCTCACCATCCTCTCTTTATTTCCCCTTTTGAAAGTTAATAAGATGTAAAAGGCAGCCTGTCATGTTGCACAGAAACCGCAACGTGTCTTCTGTCTGTTACTAAACATTAACACTGGAGACTCCTTCCCAAAATCCTACGCAAACATCTCCCAACAAAAAAACATGGCCATATCAGCAGTTCCACACATTTCAGTCCACACGTTTTTATCCATTTATTGTCCCTATGAATGAGCCATTGCTGTAGAAATGCTCACGTATTCGAACTAGCTCATAGAAAATGAAGCGATGCCTTCTGACCAATCAGAGCTAAGAATTCAGCAGAGTCATATGGTTTCAACAACAGATCAGATGGACATGTCGGAGTGTTGCAAAGCATTTCCTTAATCTGGGGGAAAAGGACATCTGCATACCCCTTTGGTACAGTTTAACTAGAGTGCATTACAAAAGTAAATATTTTTCAGAAACAGTTATAAACCTGTTGGATTTGTTCAGTCATGCCGCCCACACCTGCTTGACCAGAGCTAAAACAAGCATAGCTACCTGACAGAAAGTCATTCACACAGACACAGCACACAAGTGATGGCATTGTCACACACACAGTGCCTATACTCAAAGCTATGTATAAAGACAAGTCTCATCCCTATATGCAAATACAGGCACGGCGACCATGATGAAATTCTTGTGATTCTTTTTACTAAACATGTTTTTTAAAAACACAAAACGTTAACCTGTCTCAGAAGGACTGTCACACTTGCACAACATGTCTTTTTTTTTTGGACATACATTTTGCTCTTCAGTAACTAACAGTTGTTGAAACTAACATTTTTAGCATGGGATTAGCAAAAGCACAAAATGTTGTAAACTAGCATCCTAGCTAGACGCATAAAGATATTTACGACTTTAGTATTCAACAGTATCGTGTTACTTCCGCCCTGCACTACGAGACTTCCTCCCTTACTATGGCTTGTAGTGCACTTCCGTATCCTCCTAGCAGTGCGCCTGAACAGCCTGTATCCGAGCATCACTCACTTAACCATGTATATTCGTATAAACGATTTCTATTTCTAGTTAATACGTGTAATAATGCTTATAATTCTAAATCTAAATTCTAAATCTAAACATCTAAATCTGTTTTACTAAAGAAAACAATTCTTATTCAGAACTGATTTTTATTGTATTTTTTGTATCTGTTATTAGTTACCATTAGCGTATATATCCACTCACTGGAACACTATACTAATACTGGGAAAGGGCCTCCCCTTTGCCCTCAAAACATTTTCTTCCTGGCATGGATTCCACAAAATGTTGAAAAATATTCCTTTGAGATTTTGGTCAATGATTGCATCAGTCTTTTGTAACACGGCCCATTATCATACTGCAAGTAGCCATTAGATGATGAGGATGGGGATTGTGGGCATGAAAGTTTGCACATGGTCGGCAGCATTACTCCTGTGTGTGATTTGTGATCCTGTATCTTGGGTGGATTTGGAAAGAAGCGGTGGTGATATTCAGAACGTTGTTTAATTATTTCAGGTACAGTCAACTGTCCTGAACAGATCCTGCTGTAGTAATAAGGTTATGGATATATGGAAAATTATAGAGAGCCATGTACTATGGGAGAGCTGGTAGCCAAGAAAATATGATTGAACAAACATGGAAATACTTTCATATAGATATGTTTCTGGTTACCCCAGTACTCCTGAGGATCAGTTTGGACAAGCATGACAAAATATGGACCGTGTTTAGCCACTGACTGACTGCCATAACTCACATCTTTTCTTTTCTCAGCATTAACAGGTTATAAGCAGAAATATCACAGGTATTAACACAGCCCTGTCACTCTGGCCTTTTTTGCAGATGGCTGATCAGGAGGAAGTGATGCGAGGCATCAGCAGGAAGCCTGGGGTGAATTATCCAGTGTTGACTCCTAACCTGAAGGGCTACAGAGCTGCAGTAAGTAGCGGCAAAATCCGAAAACACAAATGGTGTTAATAGTGAATAAACCCTTAATTAGGATACTTAAAAAAGCACAATATTTTGTTCTAGATCAGTATTTATGACTAGACAACCAGCATTTAAATAAAAACTCTCTCTCTTTTCCTCCCGTAGGTGAAAGCCGGAGCAAAGGAGGTAGCGATATTCGGCGCCGCCTCTGAGCTCTTCAGTAAGAAGAACATTAACTGCTCGGTGGAGGAGAGTCTGCAACGCTTCGAGGAAGTGACGTCGGCAGCCAAACAGGAAGGAGTCCCTGTACGAGGGTGAGACTGATACTCCGCCTCTAGCGATACCACAGCAGTGATGTTGATCAGATCTGACCTGCTAGACCAAACACTAACCACTACCCCTATTCTGTCTCTCCAGATATGTATCCTGTGTCCTTGGATGTCCTTATGAAGGCAAAGTCTCGCCACTGAAAGTAGCCGATGTTGCGAAGCGCCTCTACGCAATGGGCTGCTACGAAATCTCCCTGGGCGACACAATTGGAGTGGGTACGCCGGGCGGCATGTCCAAGATGCTGGAAGCAGTGATGAAGGAGGTGCCGGTCGACGCCCTGGCTGTTCACTGCCACGATACATACGGGCAGGCGCTCGCTAACATCCTGGTCGCTCTGCAGGTCAGTCGCTCAACATACTGTAAAAGCTGATCAGTGAGCACACTCTTCATCACCACTGTAGAGTTTAAAGCTTCACACAAAGCAGCTTTTGAGAGAATATTTCGTCAGAAATCACTACTTTTTATAATGCACATGTTAAAAATGCGCTGTTTTTCGAGACACGTCTTCAGTTTTTTTCTGAAAGACACAAGATCAGATCATATTATAGCTAGGGCTGGGGAAGCTAACGCGTTATTATCATGTTAACTCATTAATTCACTAACGCCGACAGTTATTTTATCGCGCGTTAACGCAGTTTTTATAATTTTCTAAATAATTTAAAAAGTCTGCTGGTAACTGGCTCCGAATACACATACAGACAAACGACGGGTGACGGGAGGGGTGGGATCTCGTTTCGTATTGGCTTGGGATAAACGTTATGATGTGTCTGAAACAATGAGAGCATCTTGGATGAGCGTAAGACAGGAAGCGGAAAAGAAGTAGAATCGGCGGTTAACAAAAACGGAAAGCAGGCAGGCGCAGAGAGAGAGAGAGAGAGCGTGTGCGTTAACTCGTGTTAACTCATGACAATCATGTGATTAATCGCGATTACATATTTTAATCGATTGACAGCCCTAATTATAGCATTTTTTTAAAAAATTCCCTCTACGCTCAGCTTTGTCCTCATGTGATTTCTTTTCCGATCGTGCAGAACGGCATTAGCGTGGTGGATTCCTCGGTGTCGGGATTGGGTGGCTGCCCCTACGCTCAGGGGGCTTCCGGGAATGTGGCTACAGAGGACGTGGTGTACATGCTGCACGGACTCGGCATCCAGACAGTAAGCGTACACACTGCTAATGAAATATATCATATATTATATTATATTATATTATATTAATCCACTCATTCTAATGCATTATCGTTACTATAGTGTACACAGGGATGATGTGTGTGACCGTTGATATGGCAGATTTTTCTGTATATATGGAAGGAGTCTCCAGTGCAAGTTTGCATATTTTTTTCTAACACGATAACCTGTTTTATTTTGTTTTTTGTTTTTTTTTATTAATAATTACTTTTTTGTGGATTTATTGTTTATTATTTCACTCCAACTAAGTAATAAATCAGGACGTGTATTAATAGAAATTCTAAGCATCGCTCGGTGTCTTAAGGCACCAAAAGTGTCTTCTAGCCAATGAGGAGAAGGAGAAGCAGGATGGACTGTGTTGTTGTGGTGATTTATGTTCACTCCTTTCTGTTTCTCACGGTCTGATGGAAGACAGACCAGGACAGAGGAGGTTATGCGCCGCGGTTTCTCAGTAACATGACCACCTGGGGATTTTCTTTGTGTCTTATTAAATACAAGAGAGAAACAAAAGAAAGGCTGGTGAGGGAACGATGGTACATGAGAACAGGAAATTACTGTTTTGTCTTCGCTTCACAATCTGCAATGTAACTCTAAATGGATAAAGAAATTGTTACTGTTTTTTTTTATTTTTTATAACAGTACAGATTTATTTAAAATGTATTTTAGTTCAGCACGTACTGAAAGCTCAGCATGAAACACCTTTTGCACATTTCAGCTGGAGATGCAGAGTACTTCATGAAGATGTGTTTTAGGTTTTAACGGTTAGAATAGGAAGGATTTTAGCCCTATTTGGACCGCATTGGTTTCTCTGGAATGAGGATCGTGGTGGAAATAGTTTAAACTCGGAGTAAATGAGCCTGAAAGGGTTTGTGTGTTTTTTTTCCAGATGTAAAAGAGATGAGATTACACTCACTCACTCACTCACTCGTGCTCTCACTCTCTCTCTCTCTCTCTCTCTTTCTCTCTCTCTCCCACACACATACACACACTCGGGCGGGCATGCACACACACTCTCTTGGGCACGCACACACATTCTTGGACACGCACACACACGAGATTGAGATTACCAATCCAAATGATCCTAAATAAAACTGAATAAAATAAGTATTTATACTGGAAATCACAGATTCCTGAACCGGACCTGAACGTTGTAGTGTTTTGAATGTAAATTAGCTTTGTGCGCTCTAACACGCAGCTAATTAACGTTCCTGCCTGAGAGTGCGCGCGCCAGAGAGTGCGCGCGCCAGAGAGTGCGCGCGCCAGAGAGTGCGCGCGCCAGAGAGTGCGCGCGCCAGAGAGTGCGCGCGCCAGAGAGACACTCTCGCATGCACACACACACACACACACACACACTCATGCATGAGTGTGTGTGTGTGTGTGTGCATGCGAGAGTGTATGTGCACACATGCAAAAGTGTGTGTATGTGTGTGCATGCGAGAGTGTATGTGCACACATGCAAAAGTGTGTGTGTGCGCACAAGTGTGTGGGTGTGAGTGAGAGAGTGAGTGCGTGTGTGTGTGAGAGAGAGAGAGCACGAGTGAGTGATTTTGTGTGTGAGAGAGAGAGCGCGAGTGTTAGAGTAAGAAGAACACTAAAATATAGCACACAGAGGGATCTCCAGGATCAGGGTCATGAACGTGTTGTGCAGAACACATGCTAATTTTAGCTCAGAGTATTTATATGGGGTAAACTTTTATCTTCTGCACTCGTTATATTTAACTCGGCTGTGTTCATCTGAGGAAATGAATTCCGCTGGGTTTTACATTTCCAGTGAAATGCAGTGTTACTGTGAGTCACCTCATCGTTTGTGTTTAATCTGTGTTACAGGGAGTCGACCTGCAGAAGCTGATGGACGCTGGATCCTTTATCTGCCGTTCTCTCAACAGACCAACCAGTTCCAAAGTTGCTCAAGCTACATGTAAACTGTGACCTCAATCCGTTTGTGTGTGTGTGTGTTTTCTGTTTGGACTGACATGCCTCCAGCCTAATCTAATAATTGCTGTACCAGAGGTGTGTCCTTCATCCTGACACTGTTGACTTTAACTCTCATCAGTTGTTCTCTCCGAACCAGCCATTTCCTGCAGGAGAACAGGAAGTACCAGTATCCCCACAGAGCCTAATGAACGGATGCACGATATTGTGTAGGCTTTAACCCACGCCACACTCACTGTTTCCAGCTGATACACACTTTCCATTTGCTCCCATAATTGAAGGAAGCTGAGGAAATCAGTGTTTTTCAGAAGACACTCACGCTGAAGGATTTCTCATGTATCGGTCTGTAATCATATACACACACACACACACACACACACATTACAGTGTTTATTAGGGAAGCATGTACAGAGACTGCTTCTCATCTGGTTGCCTCGGATTTGACAACCGTGTGTGTGTGAGAGAGAGTGTAGTGCTGGCTGGCAGCGAGCAACAGTCTGTTATAAATATACAGAAGCTAGTGTATAAACTGTCTAGTGTCTTAGACTCCAGGAAGCAGCTCCACTACTTCTCAACAGCTCAATATTCTCATTTTCATCCTATAACGAACCTAAAATCATACAAGTGCATTATTTCCTGATAACGCTCTAACACGAACACCGATAACTCACACGCTTTTATCTTTTCCGTCAAGGTTTTTCGGTTCATCGGAACTGCTGATCCACAGTCCGGTCCTGTTTCGAGCCCTAATATGGTCCTGCAAAACAGCTGCATCCTTTCCAGAAGCCCTCAAGGCGCTCGGCTCTCACATTAATATCGCTCGGTATTGCCGAGATACGATTGAAACAAAAACATGAAGAATTACGAGTACGCAATCTGCCAAAGGAAATCCGAGTAGCTAATGAAAAAAATCCTTCGTCCATGGCGCTGATGTATTCTCGATTCTGATTGGTCAGACGCTGCTGATTGATTTTCTCACAGGTTCATATGTGCAGCTTAGTGGTGAAGGTGTTGGGGATGTGGCAGCATAGGGGAAATGTATGGGGGATGTGGCAGCTTAGTGGTGAAGGTGTTGGACTACTGATCGGAAGGTTGTGGATTCAAATCCCAGCATAAAAAAATGAGAAGTCGCTCTGGATAAGGTCAGGCCAGAAATGTGAATGTAATGTAAATGTACACAGGTGTTTTCAGGTAACACGTCTATCAGTAATCACAGGAAATGGTTGCTCGTTCTTTTTGAAAGAGTCTCCAGTGTCACAGGTAAAGCATTAATTAGCATTAAATTTGAATAAAAAGTACAGATCATTTAAAAAGTACAGATCATTCTTTAATACTGGTAAAATTGTAATCATCGGCAAACCGCTGTGGTACGAGGGAGCGATAAAATACTTTAGGAACCATTGGAAAATAATAAGCTTCATATCTGGAGCCACACATTTCCTGTTTTCTTTACTTCACTATTTAGTAGCTATTAAATCAGGAATGCGGTGAGGAATTCTAAGCCCCTGTGGAACGAGAAAGGCCTTTGCTAGGTTTTCGTCTCTGTAGCAACGTTTCTTGAAGCAAGCGGTCAACTAAAGAGACGCAGCAGGATGGACTTTTTTGCTTAATTTATGTTTTATAACCACATGAATGTGGTTCTGGTGTCCTGATGTGAGATGGAGGTTTTATACTGCTGATGTAACGTCTGGAGAACGTTGATTAAAGTCCTTTAAGTGTACAGACCTTTAGTATACATTTGATTGAATGATCAATATACTTGAATTATTATTATTTTTTTAATTTAACTTCACTCATCTACATTCTTTATTGTCTGACTTGATTTAATGCTGAAATAAACGGTGGTTATGTAATAAGTAACTAAGTCTGTGTGCTTGATGATAATTAGCAGGTGCTTGATGATTAAAAGGCAGGTGATTAACGAAGCAGGAAGAAAATCAGCCTGTTTACATAACATCAGCTTTAAAAGGAATTTTATCTATTTCCTGCATTTTTCCCGAACAAGATTCTTTTGAGACTTTTATTTATTTTATTTTTTTTGCTTCCCCCTTTAAACAAAGGTTATTGTAGTGAAGGAACGCTAAAATAAACCTGAAATACAAGACATTGTGTAACATCCATTTGCCCATGAACTAAATGAACATAATCATCCAAATTATTTTTAGCATATAATTGAGTCTGGAGTCCATCTCAGCTCCACGTCTCAGTTTAGAGCTTTTACGCTTTTCTGGTGACGAGCTTCAGGATCTTGAAAGCTATGATCCGATTTCTTGTCAGTCTTGTCACACAATCGGTTTCTTAGAATCTCGTCCATAGGTTTTCATGAAGGTCAGTTGAAGGTTTGAAGCTGGAGCCTTGTCAGATAATATTGGTGTGAAATGAAAACATGACAACTTACCCGCTGAGAAAGTAAATCATTTTTAAACTAACAGAAATGACGGAATGTTCATCAGGAGGTCTGTACGAGACGCTGAACAAGTCCACCAAGAGGAAGGATGCGATGTAAGTAGAGCTGTGTTAGCTCTCACAATTATATAAATGAATTTAGTTTATAAATCCCTTACTTACAAACCAATTAAAAGGCGCAATGTGACACCGTTACTCGGCTAATATGTACAAGGTTAAGATCTCTGCGCCTGGTTTCAGGTAAATCCACTGTTTCTCCGAAATCACAGTTCAGTAATGATCAGATCTTTCCCTGGTCAGGATCACAGTGGATCCAGAGCTTATCCCAGGAGCACTGGGCATGAGGTGGGAACACTCAGACGCAGGAAGACACAAGGAGACGTTCTGGAAGATTTATTTTCACTTTACCGCTATGAAAATGCTAAGCTATCAAGACAATTTAAGCAAAACGATAAACTTTACAGAGAAAGCTAGCTAAATAATAACACTAGCTACATAATAAAACTCTGAATAATAACTAGCTAAATAATAACACTAGCTACATTATAACACTAGCTAAATAATAATAATTTAATAATAATAATAAAGCTAGCTACATAATAACAGTAGCTAAATAACAATAGCTAAATAATAAAGCTAGCTACATAGTAAAAGTAGCTAGATAATTTATACCTAAATAATAAAGCTAGCTACATAATAACAGTAGCTAAATAATAATGCTGTTTCCTTGTACTGTACCAGCTGTATAGGGTTCAAATCGCAATAAAAGCTTCTTGACCTGACTAAATAATTAGCATCACGTGCTCCAAACTCCTAACAAGGTGCTTTCTTCCTCCTTTTTTCCACTTTTTCGTTTTCTCTTGCTTTTCTTCTAGACAGGAACGTTTTTGAAAAGAGTGACCATTCAAAATAAAATCTACATGCTAGCTAGAGAAATGAGATGTAATGTGAGCTAAATTAAAATGCAAGCTACATAACACTAGCTAAATAATAATGCTAGCTACATAATAAAGCAAGCTAAATAATAAAGCTAGCTACATAATAACTCTAGCTTTCTATTTTCTAGATAGGTAAGTTTTTGACAGATGTGACCAAAAAAATTAAATCAGTGCTAGTTTAACATGCTAGCTAGAGAAATGAGATGATGAGGTTAAGAGGAGGTTTTCACTGGTCTCTCTCTCTCTCTCTCTCTCTCTCTCTCTCTCATAAAGCTAGCTACATAATAATACTAGCTAAATAATAAAGCTAGCTATATTGTAATGCTAGTTACATAACAACATTAACATAATAGCTAAATAATGTGAGCTAAATAATAACACTTACCTGTCTATCTGTCGTCTAGACAGGTAAGTTTTAGAAAAGTGCGAAAATTAAAAGTAAAATCAGCACTAGTTCTGCGTGCTAGTTTGAGGAGGTTAAGAGGAGGTTTTCATGGACTTATTAGCTTTCATCTCTCTCTCTCTCCCTCCCTCATTCACACTCATTCACAATTTATTTTATCCATTCAAAAAAAAAAAACTATTAGCATGTTCACTACTATCAGGAAGAATTTTAAGAAATCCGCCTACTGTTTCTATAAGTAGAATTCTAGTTAAACATTAAAACAATCTCAGTTCTTATGTAACACACATTTTACTGTTATTACTCTAGCTCATCGTTCTAGCCTAATCTTAAATACATGCATTTTTATGTGTACACACCCTCCCATTACCTTGCCGCACAGGTTATGGCTGACTGCTAGCAATGAAGTTCTTCTGCTTTAGATGGAGCTAAGATTCAGAATTTTTTTTTTTTTTTTTAACTGGGGAAATGGTAGCTCAGTGCTTAAGGTGTTGAACTACTGATTTTGGAAGGTTGTGAGGTCAAATCCCAGGACCACCAAGCTGCCATTTCTTGGCCTAACTGCTCAGTTGTATAAAAATGAGATAACTGTAAGTAGTTCTGGATAAAGGTGTGTGTCAAATGTGTAAATTTAAATGGATGGTCCATCCTCATCAACTTACCTGGAGAACTCTTCATCTTCAATGAAAGCATAGAAGAAGCCTTTATCACCACCACTGTTATATTACAGCACTGTAATCTTCACATATACCAGCTGTTAGAGTTGTGGTCCAAGCAGCTACTGTATGATATAGCATATACCCTGGAGCAGAGAGGGTTAATTGCCCAACAGTGGCAGCTTGGCAGTGCTGGGACTTGAACCCTGACCTTCCAATCTCCAACCCAATTGAGCCCCATTTGTGTTGTTCAACACTTCTACAGCTCAATTCAGGGTGAGGTCTTGCTCCATCCTAGCCCAGCATTCCACCTTATTGCTTCACTTTTTCTGCTTTGTCACTCTATCCTGTTCGTCTTGATTCTGTCTTTAGTTTTCAGTCTCGTACCACATTTTAGACGTGTCTCTACTACACGAACGCTACATGGGATTGTCGTCTTGCTGACTCATTTCCGGCTGAGACCAGTCTGCACGAACACGCAACTCACAAGCGTCATCACCTTAACGTTTCTATTACTTACCAGGACCTTTATCTTGTAGATGAGTAAAGGGTAAACGGGTCAGTCTGAACACAGAAAAGGAACAATAACGAGGAACTACTGTAGACCATATTTAGAGACAGCTTCCCAAATGTCAAAAGGAAGTAACACTGAATGATGTTTCTAACTTATAAAGGAACAAACAGTGTTCAGAAATCAGACAATAATCTTATTGTGTTGGAAATTAATTATGAAATCTGGGATTTGGTCATATATTGCATATGGAAACAATGCATTTCATTCTATCTATCTATCTATCTATCTATCTATCTATCTATCTATCTATCTATCTATCTATCTATCTATCTACCTACCTACCTACCTACCTACCTACCTACCTACCTATCTACACTATATTGCCAAAGGTTTTCGGACACCCCTCCAAATCACTGAATTCAGGTGTTGTTTTTCAGGGGTTGGGGTTATCCCCTAAAGACATGGATGAATGAGTTTGGTGTGGAGGAACTTGACTGGCCTGCACAGAGTCCTGACCTCAACCTCATAGAACACCTTTGGGATGAATTAGAGTGGAGACTATGAGCCAGGCCTTCACGTCCAACATCAGTGCCTGACCTCACAAATGCACTTCTAGAGGAATGGTCAAAAATTCCCATAAACACACTCCTAAACTTTGTGGAAAGCCTTCCAGGAAGAGTTGAAGCTGTTATAGCACAAGGATGTAATATAGCACATGGTCAGTTATCATTTTTGTGTGTGTGTTTACAGAAGTTTACATTGTACTGACATTAATTGTTGCAGTGCATTCTGCACAAATTGAAATTTGCTTACTAAATCCTTATAATCTGTATAATGGCACCAGACATTTTCCCCCAAGAACACACCTTCATGCTAAAGTATAAGACATCAGCTGCACCTACTATTCATACAGCATACAAATCTTTTCCAAATGTCTGCTGGTGTTGTTTTTGTTGTCACTTCCTTTTCTCTGTGAAAGTTTTTCCTGCCGTTAAGGGCACCGCGTTCCTTTCTGAAAATTCCCGTAAGCTTGTTTCTTAATTTGACTGTAATCAGATCTTATATTTGGCACAGAGTTGTAACGATCTTTCTGGCTTTGTAATGTTAATGAATTACTGTATTTCCTTTTTGTTAATTCAAAGTATGTGATTTTGTTTCACATTAAAACCTGATTCAGATTTAAAACTTTTGCAGGTCTGACGTTATAGTTAATAAACGACTGGATGGTACGGTATAAACACGTCCTGGTGTGTTTTATTTCCCTTATATATTCATTTCCCTTTTTTTTTTTTTTTCATTTTTCCCCTCCCCTTTCTCTGTTTTTCTTCTTTTGTAAAGCTGCTTTGAGACAATGTTCATTGTAAAAGGCGCTATACAAAATAAATTGAATTGAATTGAATTATGCCACAGCCGTTACTATTACTGTCATAATTGAAATGTATTCAAAAAATGACATGATGTACGTTTTATCCATTTCAGGTTATATTAAATGTTGTGGAATGTCCATGAAACACGTTAGCTCTTGTTCTGAATTAAATTATAGCAGTCAGCCTTTTTTTTTTATTTTATTTTAAAATAGTTACTTACCTGCTTACACTTTAAAAAATTTCCATTATTAATTCACCAAGGACATGTATCTTTATATAACATTTATACTTTATTTATATGAATATAAAAAATGTTTAAAAACAGCTCTCGATGTGGCCACAGCTCGACACGTGAAGCAGCATTTTGTTTCAATTAAAAGTGTTGTTAAATGTGGAAACACTTTTTCTCTTTCAGGCTCAATTTGCTTGAGTAAACTCTCACATTCCACGTCACTCAGGCTTGACTCGACACGGCACTGACTCACCGACTCCGAGTCTCGATGATGAGCAAACAAGCCGCTTGAATAAACCTAACACTGGAGAAGAAGCATGAATCTGTTCGTTCTTAGCGAGTATCAGTGTACTTTCACATTAGTGTTTTTTTTTCCAGGATTGTTTTCTTCTTTACTTTGGATGATCGGAAACCTCCTTTAACCCATGGCAGGTCTGTGCATGTCTGGAATGTTCTAAAGCCCTCAAGTGCTCTGATGTAAAGCTGGATTTATATGACACTCTTTCAGAGAGAGAGAAAAAGAAAGAGAGACACACCCTGTTCTCAAATACCACGTTTTGTGCCATGAACAGCTCAAAAAATCCTAATCCTAACCTTTTCATCCTACAATATTGTTTCTTTTAATTACTGTAACTTTAGCTATGTAACTTTTAGTTTATTCCCCTTGTTTGGTATTTTTTAGTGTTCTTTACTGTGTCTTGTTGTTTTAATATAAAGCATTTTAAGCTACATTTTTAAATAATTAGTGCTCTATAAATAGTCATTTTTATTATTATTATTATTATTATTATTATTATTATTATTATTACATATTTGTTTCATTGCTCTGTCTCCCGCTCTGTCTCAGTGTCTCTCGCTGTTTGTCTCTAGAATGTTCTGTGGTTATTCATTATCTCTGAAGTGTTTTGGTTTAGTTTTCTTTCTTTCCCCATGTATACCAGCACCACTCCCTGCTAATTTGAGGGTAGGAATATTTGGATTGTACAAAAATATTCCATAAAAATTCTTAGAATTGCTCATTGTAAAAAAAAAAGGACGACCTGGCAGTGGTTGAAATAACGACGAAAACGACAAAACATTCTCCTGAGCTGAAGAACAATTTCTCAGCATTTCTGTGCTGCGGCTGTGGAAGTTCTTGTCCTTTCAGCCGTGGCTTTTCATCTGATGAACAATACGGCTAATTCTGTACTTGCCAGCCATTACGTACGCTCTTTATCACTTCCTCGAAGAGCTTAGCTCAGAAAGTGTAGTAGTTAACTTATTTTTGAAGAAACTGAATGAAAATGAAAGAAAGAGACAAATAAAGTGGGTAAAAAATGGCAAAAAGAGACATTCAATATCCAATGAGAAAAGAGAAATAAAACAGTAGGCAGGTGTTCACAGCTGCTCTGGAGATCCTAAATAGAGAACAAAGAAGTGCTTGTACAACAGTAATTCAAAGAACCAGACAAAAGAATAATAAAAAAAACAAGCTGCAGTTGGAGAAGCTTTGAACCAACTCGGTGAGATCTCCATGTTTGCTTTGTTATGGCTGTCTCCTAGCCAGTGGGGTTCAAGATACTTGTTCAAATCTGGCTAAAGCGCAATCCCGAGTTGTTTAGTCCATGTTCATCATTTCCGTTACACTAGAGAAATCATTCGCCACACGCTTTTCATCTGAATTTTAAAAGTAAATCCAAAGTCTTAGACGTCTGCAACGATTTAATCTGAGCTGTGGATCTTCTCATAAAGTGCTTCCTGAGATTATTCTGTCAAATCTTTGCTGCTCTTTAAGTGCACAGGATGAGGGACAGCAAGGAAAAGAAGTGTGAGAGTTGAAGATCTGTGGCAAATCTCAATCTTCTTTCCAAAGTCCTGCATTTACCTTTCGTCTCGCATATAAGAACAAGTTCATCTCAAGGTAGTGGACTGTTAGAGGGAGTTCACTGCAAATGCTCCAAACGTTTGTAGACCACAAGTGAGAGCTCAGATTTCATCTTGTTCTGGAAACGCTTGCTCTTTTCTTTTTAGAAAAGTGGATCTCACTGTTAGGCAAAGCTAAGATTTGGAGCTGAAGCCCTCATGAAAACACTCGTCTTGTAATCTACAGGTGGGACCCCCAGCTTGGACTTGGTCTTGTACTGTGGTTTGTGGTCCAGGTCTTGCATAGGCAGCGTGCAGTTGCTATCCGCGTCCCGAGACGGAGGCTTGTACAGAGGCATGGCTTGTGCATGATGACTCCTGTGGCGCTTGGCACAGCTGGAGATGCGCTTGGCTAGGAGATATAAGATCTCGCAGATGTTCAGAACAATGCAGATGGCTGAGGCACCCACCATGAAGTAGGTGAACATCTTCTTTTCAGTGGGCCGGCCGATGTAACAGTCCACAACGTTGGGGCATGGGAAGATCTGGCACTTGACCACTCGTGGCAGCTGAAAGCTATGGTAGATGTGGTGGAGGATGTAGAGAAAGGCCACCTCAATGCCAGTCTTGACAAAAAGACTGATCAGGTAGGTCCACCAGAGGCCTCCATGCTTCTTGCCTGTATCGTCGTAGAGCTTGGCATCGGCGCCATGTTTGGCGCGGTATTTGCGTTCCCGTTCCTCCCGATACGTGACATGCATGACCACAAGGAGTGACGGGCACGTGACGAAGATGAGCTGCAGCGCCCACAGCCGGATGTGTGAGATGGGGAAGAAGTGGTCATAGCAGACGTTGGGGCATCCAGGCTGCTTAATGTTACAGTCGAAGTCCTTCTGCTCATCACCCCACACTCGCTCAGCCGCCACCACGTACACCAGGACACGAAACACGAAAACCACCGATAGCCAGACGCGGCCGAACGCCGTGGAGTACTTGTTCACCCCGCTGAGCAGGGCCTGGAATGTCTTCCAGTCCATAGCTCTGACTTCTCAATCCGCTAATCCCTCCTCAAATTCCTTTTTGTCCTCTTTTTCTTTTTCTTTACACCACTTGATCTCTGTCTCTCTGTACCACTTCCTACTGTCTCTTTTGTCCAATTAGGTCTCAATGTACTCTAGGGGGAAAAAAAAGAAAAGGTAGAGTTAAGGTAAAAATCTTACCACAATTTCCTTAAACAAACAAAAATAATAATAAAAAAAAAACACACACAACATAATTCCTACTGTAAAATTAGCTGGCTACTAGCTATATGGTAACCTACCCATTGTTATCCCTGCAAGCTAATCACACTCAAGTATTCAGTTAGCAGACAAAGATGAAGCATATTACAAAACACTCAGCTGGAATAAATGAAATTGTTTGCTTAAAGTTAATCCAGTCTTCTGTATTGCTAAATTATATGCCTCAGTGTTTACCTCAGGTCTAAAATATGCTGCTAATCAGTTTAATACAGCTTGCAAATCTGATTCACTTCAATGGGAGCGCTGAGATTTAAACCAAAGGCAAGAAGTAAACCAATTTCTGAATTTTCAGTTAAACAGCCATACTTTTTAGGAAAAAAATGTCATAGAAATGATCAGATCATGGTTACAAATATATATATATATATATATATATGATCAGAGCAAGTTACTAATACATATGAATGATCAGGGCAACTTATTAATACATATGAATAATCAGGGCCTGTTATAAATACATATGAATGATCAGGGCAGATTATAAAGGCATATAAATGATCAGGGCAGGTTATAAATATAAAAATAAACAATCAGGGGAGGCCATAAATGCATATAAATGGTCAGGGCAGGTTATAAATGCACATTTAATGATCAGGGCAGGTTATAAATACATGTAAATGATCAGGGCAGGTTATAAATGCACATAAGCACACGTTTCACACATAAGCTTGCGTTTTTAAGCAAGCGCAGAAGTTTGTCTCGTTATTGTTGTCAAACCAGCTGAACAAAATCTAGAGCTCTAACGCTCTAACACCGACTGCACAGTAACTGACCAAATCTCCAGATTGACACACAGTCTAACCTTTAGGAAAAGGTTTTATTTAAACAGAATAACACCCTATGGCACAGTCTGAGCAATACGTTCTTAAGAAAATCCACATCCCTTCACGTGCAAAACGTCAGCTGGTGTCATTACCAGTCCAAAACCTGACCTAACAGTAATAACAGTCCAAAACCTGACCTAACAGTAATAACAGTCCAAAAGTTAAATCAACACGAGCTTTTGTTTTAGCAAGTAAACTTAAACTTTATGCAGACTTATTACAAACTTATATAACTGTTCATAGTCTAGATTTTATCTGGTGTGTATACTCTTTTTGTACAGAAGTTTGATTTGCTTTTTTAGAGTAAAGAGCTGTATTCATATCGAATAGCTTTATAAATATTTGTTTTTACGCATCAGAGATATAAAATACATAAACATTTAGTAAATCATTTGTGTTAATACAGTGGCTAGTGTCGGAGTAAAAATAAATAAATAAATAAATAAATAAATATATTTTAAAAATCTGGAGTTTTTCTGTTTTGTTTTGTTGTGTAATTACGTTTATTCTGATATTGTTTACATCATTAGGTTAAATCACACCCATCGATGTATTGACAAGCAAGCTTTATTAAACATCTGTTATTTTTCATAATTTGCTCTCGTCTCTACTCCTCTTCCCGGATTACTTTACATAAAGTTTCACAACACATGAAATAAAACCGTATCTAAAACTCTACTTACTTCAGATTAATCCCAGTCTTGAAATGAAAGGAACTGGTTTCACTCCCTGATCGCTTTTATTGTCTTATCCATACCAAAATGTTCGGACCTCATACGACATGAAGCTTGGAAAAGTTGGTCTACAGCATCTTGTGAGGGTGGAGTAAAAAAAAAAAAAAAAAAAACTATTTGGAAATTTTGGGTTGCCAGATTCCAGGTTGCCAAAACCTCCCGTATGAACGTGTAAAAAAAGCTACCTAATTAGATATGTTATGTCACAGTAATACTTTAAGATATTAATGAAAATTTATTTAAATTTCTATAGAAAAAAAGTCTGTTATATCCATGGTTGCCAAGTTGGAGAGAGTTTTTTCATCTCTAGTGTATAATGATATATAGAGTATTATGCATATGTACTAATGGTGGTTGCCAGATTGGAGAAATTAAATTAAAGCACACCTTTAAAATTTTCACTATCGTTTTATTAAATAAACCTAAATGCACTGGATGTGGGAATCAGAATTGGACCATAAGGCAACAGAAGAATTGGTCTGATGAATCACTTTTTTGTGCGTGTTTGTTGCTTTCCTGGGATAGAGACAGCGCCAGGATATTATGGGAAGAAGGTGAGCTGATGGAGGCAATGTGATGCTCTGGAAAATGTTCTACTGGGAAACTTTGAGTCCTGCACTCACCTGGATGTTACTTTAACACATATCACCTACCTAAACACCACTGCAGACTGAGTACACTCCTCAGAAATGTGTCCTCTTTCAGCAGGATGATGCTCCCTAGCTTGAAAGACAAATTCCCCAAAAATCGCAAAAGCATGACTGTTCATTTCACAAGAAGGTAGAATGAGCAATAATGAAATGAATTAATTAAATAAAAACACAAGAGGGTGTGCAGGTATAGGAAAATTATCAGTGGTGATAATCAGGGTGGTTTGATTACACAGAATTACAACCCGGAAGTGGATTATTTTCCTATTACAGCAACCTATTTATTTCTTCTTCAGTCAGTAATCATAATTGCCTCAGCGAAAGATTCTTATTTATTTAAGAATAACGTGTTATACTATTGCATTTATTATCACTTCTGTGGAGCTATATTTAGCTGTTGTTACCATTATATAGTAGCTCCAAATAGTCTTTCCCTCATCAGCCTCCCTTTCTTTAATCAGTTAATAAGACATAATATCTCAGCTTGTTACAGAAAAAACAGAAAGTGTAAACTCTTCAGTCCTGTAAATGTCAAAAAACTTAAAATCACAGCTTTACATCTGACTGGAGACTCTCCTCACCTTGGTTGTGGTTTGTACGTTATGCAGATACACTATATTACCAAAAGTTTTGGGACACCCCTCCAAATCACTGAATTCAGGTGTTGTATTTCAGGGGGTTGGGCTCGGCCCCAGAGTTCCAGTGAAAGGAACTCTTAATGCTTCAGCTTCATACCAAGACATTTTGGACAATTTCATGCTCCCAACTTTGTGGAAACAGTTTGGGGATGATCCCTTCCTGTTCCAACATGAATGCACACCAGTGACCAAAGCAAGGTCCATAAAGACATGGATGAGTGAGTTTGGTGTGGAGGAACTTGACTGGCCCACACAGACAAAATTCCCATAAACACCCTATAACACCCATAAATACCCTAAACCTTGTGGAAAGCCTTCCCAGAAGAGTTGAAGCTGTTATAGCTGCAAAGGGCGGGACAACTCCATATTACGTTCATGTGCATGTAAAGGCAGATGTCCCAAAACTTTTGACAAGTAGTGTATCTGAGCTGTTACTATGGAAACAATAACTTTTTAGAACCAGTGTAATAATATAATCCTGTGGTGTGCAGTTGCGTTAATGTCAGAGCTGCTGTTATAGAAGACAAGACCTTCTGACCAATCACAGACCAGATTTAAACTGCACTTTAATGTGTGTCATTATTACATATATACATGTAATGTAACCTCTGAAAATAGTGCATCTTTAAAACTCATTTTTTTGTACTTTATCACTCACTGCTGATGCATAATATTTTATTGACTGCTGATACACAGGATTCAGCTGAATAACTTATTAAAAAAGTCTTTAAAAGAGTTGGTTTAGATGTGTTTGGAGTGGAGAAAAATGTGAATGATAGTGTGACCATGAGAACTCTTTACTAAAATTATTTATTTATTTGTTTGTTTTTGTTTGTTTCCTATTAACTAATTTACCTGTGTAACTTTTAAAATTATATATTATATTTTTTTGCCTAAAATTATAAATAAATAAACGAATTTAAAACTCAATAAAAGTAAAAACAAATGTCTTTTAATGGCACACTGCATCCACTTTGTACTAAAGGTACAAAACCGTACCCTTGAGTTTATCCCAGTTATGAATTTCATTTTTTCCTTTTTTTTTCTTGAAAGTAGCGTTTGGTTCTAAAAGTATTCTAAAAGTAACAATATACTTGAAGGACTAGCTCTGGATCACATATTTCATATCAGACTTGAAGCCAAATGTTTTCAATGGATTGATGATAACTGTCCTGTTCTACGTGCTCTACCAAATGAAGCGTCTTCATAAACAGGCTCAGTCTGAACTTGCCCACACCTTGCACGCAAGGCGAGCTGTCTGATATTGTGATCTAAGAGACCTCAGATTATAAAACACTCAGGCTCACAGGGACAATCAGGGGCTAAAAGGACGGATTCGGTTTTCTGCCTCTTTGTGGTCTGAATGTATGAGCATATACGAGTTCAGGTTCAGGACGTAGCCTCCCTAGATTGTTCTGTGATGTTTGAAAAGACATATAAAAGACCATTTTTATGCTTAACTTCCATGTTCTGCTGTTTAAAATGGAAATATGTGGTTCATTTTTCAGGAGACATGCAGCAAGAACGTCAGACTTCCTGTATTAAATCCATACTTAGGGTTGATTTGTGTTTATTAAAACACTGCAGATGCCAATTTAACACTCTTACCTGTTAATTCATTGATTTGGATTCTGGCCAACTTTACTGTAATTCCTTTCTAAATAAAAAAAATGATAGGACTAGTATCAAAGACACTTTTATGCAACACAAGTTTACCTTCTGATTTTCCCTTTCCTGTCAAAGCTATCAGGAAGAAATGATTGTGAAAGATAATAATCCGAGTCAAGGAAAGACAAAAGGTTGGGTGTGTGTTTTAACTTAAGGAAATAAAAAAAAAGTGTGGGTAGATTATGTAACCAGGAAAATCTGAAATATTTAATCTGGTTCAGCAAAGAAACGTTTTCCCCGTTGTTGTTTTTTTCGCTATTTTTTTCCTTTAGAATTTTTAGATTTGTATTTATTTATAATTATAAAGTTTTTAAAAATCCTTTTACATACTGTATGTACACCATTTTCTTTTTTTTCCAAATTTATTGATTTATTTATTTATTTCATATTTTTTTACATACTGTATGTACACCATTTCATTTTTCTTCCAAATTTATTTATTTGTTTGTTTGTTTGTTTCATATTTTTACATACTGTATGTAAACCATTTTCTTTTTCTTCCAAATTTATTTATTTGTTTATTTATTTCATATTTTTACATACTGTATGTACACCATTTTATTTTTCTTCCAAATTTATTTATGTATTTATTTCTTTCATATTTTTACATACTGTATGTACACCATTTTCTTTTTACCTTTTTTCTTTCCTTTTTTTCCCAGCTATTTTTATCATTCAACACTTTTTTTTCATGTATTTAAATTTTAATAAACATTCTTTTGGTAGTTTCTTAGTTCTTATGGACATTTTTTCCGTAAATAAACGTGGACTATATATTTAAACCAGCCTCCTGTGTGGCACACTGTGAGTTGTGGATTTCTTTGTGCACTGTCTGTTATGTTTTTCAAGGATTTCCCCCATCAAAGGCCTCTACTCCCTTCCTCAGGAAAATGGAGAATTTGTCGTCTCCATGAAAACACAGCCATAACCATCTCCATGCGCCGTTCTGACTCACCACAAAAACCTGCTCGATCCAAACCCACACATAAACGAGGGAACGGCAAAAATGACTCCTTCCTGGAGCCTGGGCTTTGTGACTGACGTGCAATGCTGTGCCATGTGTTAACTTTCTTTACTCTAAGACATTCATATCTCCAGATCAACATGGTTTATCATCACATGATTTAAATAGTGAATTTGCATTAGTGTGGGTCTGAACCTGTCTGTTCTAGTTGGAGAAAATATCTGATGTCTTTAGGGAGTGCCAGTGTATGTGGAGTGGGTGTTTGTGTATCTTGGAGAAGTTCGTGCCATGAAGATGTTGAAATCATGGCTATGGCAAGAAAAAACATGACAGTTTTTGAATTTACAGGAAAAACCTCTAGAGGAAGGTATCTGAGCTGGAGACTGGAGAATCCCCAGTGTTTAACCCTACAGGCAAGGACTGGCTCAACTGGAAGTTCATTTAGATTAAATTATCTAGTAAATTAATAAGAAACACCAAGCTACACCTGCTGCTGCTAAACTGGTAAGAAAATGGTACTGTAGTCATTAATGTTGGTAAATTGAGGGTTCTTCAGTTTGTCTCTTTGGCGAACCGTTTGAAAGTTCTCCATAAAAGTTCTCCTATAAAAGTATTGCTAATCTCCTTCCACTAGGTTCTCCTGTAGCTTCTGCATTAGATTTAAAACACTGGTGTTCACCTTCAAAGCCTAAAACAGACCAGCACCATCTTACCTCATAGCTCTTATCCCTTCACACACTGAACCTTGCTCCCTCAGATCCTCCAGCATCATCTGCTCGACTGCTCCCACCATCTCTCAGGGTACAGGGAAGATATGTATCAAGATTCTTATTTGACAGTAGGTAAGGATTAGGTTAATGAAGAGGTTCTACTTGGAACCAATTCTGGTGTTGAGGAACATGAAGGTTAGATGGTTTAATGGTTCTACATAAAAATCTGCAGAGCGTTTTCCAAACATAGATGGTTCCTGGTGGAAATCTTCACCAAGCTACCTATTACCTATCCAAAGAACTGTTGAGGAACCTTATTTCTTTTAAAGTGTGTGCAATAAACAAGTTTTAAAGGGGAACATCCAGGTGAATGATCCAAACCAAAGACACAGAAGACGTCTTGAGGGTATGGAACCATCACAGAAGTTTTGGCCCCCTGAACAGTACAGTTTGGTATCTTTTCCCTGATAAAGATGTTGGTTTAGGAGAAGAGATGGGTTGAAAACTCGCTAGACCAGCCGTTACACAGGGTGTCTCTTTTTTGCGTGCCGAGGCATGTCTGTGCAAAACAGTCATCATCCTTTCATACCAGAGTTAAAGAGCTTCATGTAAGTGGGTGAGGAGAACCGTAAAAAATTTGTTAAAGGTTTGACTCTCATGACGAGAAGGTTGTGAGGTTTCTTCCCACGACCTGTGATAAGAGCTTTGTGTGGAACTGACGTATGAAATATGTAATGTTATGTAACGTAGAACCTGTTGTTTACCATGGTAACGCCATAATGATAGTTTTTTTTCTGTCAGGAGGGTGCGCCATAAGTGGAAAGTTTCCTAACTGTCATAGGACCAGTTCAATGAAAAGCAGGGCGTTCCACAAAACAGGAAATTCTGATCTTCAGATTAAAGACCTTAAACTTGATGATGTATTGTGACAAAACCTGCACTCTGGAGCTGATACTTTGATTATTTGCTTAGTTTGTGTAACCTTGGGGATTGAAAAGAGACACAACAGCTGAGCAGTTGAGGAGCTTGTCAGAAGTCATTTGATTCAAACCCACAACTTCCAGGTGACTAGCACCAACCAAGAGCTCAAAACCGCCAGCATATATATATATATATATATATACTTCTCTGGAACTGTTAGGATTTTTTCTGAAGAATAAATGATAAATACACAATGTTCTTGTCACTATTTGTATTGAAAATGTAAAAATTCTAAAGTATTATTGGTCCATAGAAAATTAAGTAACTAGTGTTTAAACCCCTGGTTTTGGAAGCTCCAGATGGTAAATTTTCATAAATAGAACTAGGGTGTAAAAGTAAATCTAAGACGTTGGATGTCCCAGCACTCTTGGATCAATAGAGAGTGAAGTAGAAGCACCACAGAGGCACTACTTAGTCAAGATCTGGTGAAGGAAGCTATGGTGAAGGCGGTGGTCACTCTGAAGGAGTTCTGCATAACTGAAGACTATGCAATGTTGACTAGAAGGAAACCTTTTGATAGCACAAGACTGACCCAGTGGAGATGTATTTTTTTGGTGTAATGAGATCTTTTTGGGCAAGATTTATTGGTATAACCCTGACCCAGGCTTTGCCTCAATGAACACAGTGAAACATGGTGGTGGTAGCACCATGGTCTGATTAGGGAACTCTTTTCATCCTTAGAACCTGGGCTTCCTGTCAAGATTGAGACTGGATAGGGATGTGGTAGCCTAGTGGTGTATACTTTACACAAAATATTTTAGTTGATAACTTTTATGGGGGGGTTGAATACTTTTGCCAGAACCAAGGTCTAAAATATTATGACTTCAGAAGCATCCTTGATTCTGATTGGTCAGTTTCATTTTCTATAACAGCAGCTGAGTGTAGTGTAGCTCGAAATCACAGTATTGTATTAGCGCACTAGTTAGCATTTCCATAATAACAGCTTAGCCGTGGACTCTATGGGTATAATAGATTCTAAACATATTCTAAGTAAGGAGTAAAGAGGTTTAAGGAAGGAGTCTCCAGTGTCAGCCATCTATGACAAGGATCAGTAACATGACCAGTTGTGTTTTCTTCTGAACTTGCAGTGAAGGTGAGGGACTGATGACAAGAGCTAAACTGTTTTCCAGATATTCTATAACTATAAACAGATAAGAAAAATAAATACTGGCAAATTCCTGTTGTATAAGAGGAATAAAACACTGCTATAAAACAGCACACACGATTAATAAAGTACAAAACTGGCTTTAATTGAGAATCATTTCAGGATGCAGACAGTAAAAAAAAGAAGAAATAAGACAAGATGGACGCCAAACAGAGGAAATACACACTGAGCATGGTTTACATTCAGAGGATGCACGCTTATGAGCGCCAAAGAAAAAAATTTCCTCTGTTACCAACATCTGGAGGATTTGCTTGCTGAGGATTTGACACAGATCAGCTCATGCACAAATAGTTTCAAACCTCCGAGTTCTGAATCTTATATAACCACACACACACACACACACACACACACACACACACACACACACAAACAATTCCCTGAGAACCTACAGCTTGTGGCATGAGGAGCACAGGAACTTACACCATAATTCTGCGTTGACGTTTCTTTACATAAGTGCAATAACCAAGAAAAGCAAATTAAAAGGCATTAAAAAATGGAAAGAATTGCACAGATAAAAATAACATTCTGTATATAAAATAACATCTGGAATGATAAACAGTTGTGCAAAAAAAAAGAAAAAAGAGAAGTCTGCAGACTTGGCAGAAAAAAAACTTTGTTTACATTCTCAGTGTAACAAACAGATTGTAAACAGTTCAAGAAAACATCATTTTTAATAAAAAAAACTGATTCTATGGTTCACAAGTAGGTACAGGGTTGTGTATGTCTGTGAGTTTGCCCTCGGAGGAATGCGGTTTTACACGTTCGGACGCATGTTTTAAGCATAAAAATGCACCATTCATGCGACGAAAGGCTTCAGATTTCCTCCAAAGACAAACCAGATTCAGATGGAATGGTACAGATGAATCATCCAGCTTCTAACAGTGGTTTGTCTTTAGTTACACAAAACTGCTAGTTGATATGCCTTGCCAAAAAGAAAAAAGAGGAGCTTCTGGGAGTCGTTCTTTGTGCGATGCACACAAAACGACAGACAGATGTGCTCACAGTTTGTGTTTCATTTGTCATCAGGCTTAAATACTCCATCTTTAATACACGCTTTCTGAACGTAAACAAACCGCTTTCCCTTCTTTTCATCTTATTTTTCATGCTGGATGTCGGATTCTCAACAATTGTATAACATCAGTGATCCCGAATAAAGAACCTTTTAAGACACCCGTCACTTTATTCCTTATTTCTTGTATGAAATGAGAGCTAGCATTCAGTACCTCAGACGGTTTTTTTAACAGTTTAAAAATTTACACTGAATTGAATGGTGCATTTTTCTTTGAGCAGCTTTGGATCCACTGGTACTGCATGTAAAAAAAGAACAATACCATGCATTGGCGTTGGGGCGTGGGACGATCATCTTTCATTATTTACACACTTTTCTTTTCAAGAATATGAGACCGGTGGCTTTGAGTTTAACCCGATGGCCTTGCCTGCTTTTCATCCTGGTTTGAAGTTGATTTACAGCCCAAACCGCTTCATAACAAGATACTGAGAAGCAAAAAGGCTTGACCTGACTTGTAGCTGCATGTTAAATATGTCCAAAACAGAGCTACACCCCATTCTAAGCTCATCAGAGAGCGAGCTGAGGAACAAACTGCCTCCAGACACATTGAAATTCCTTAAGTTCGTGTGAAAATGTCTCGCTCACTCTTTGAGATAAACCTTTTTGAAATTAAACCAGTTCTCATTCCCAGTCCCACTACTGGACTGCAAAAAAGCCATCACTGGTCGCTATCCACCTGCTTATTTATATAAGTTTATCTCAGGTTCCTTTCCAGTTCTTCTCCAGTTTGTGTAGGAATTCTTTCACCGTGCCATCGAGACGGTGTACGATGGCACTTTCCCCACCAGCTGATCGCCATCCATCAGTGAATTCGGGTTCTTGGCGCTGTGAATGGAAGTGGCACGAACCACCTGCCTGGAACCCCTGAGCGTCTGGATGCCTTCATAGCATCGCTTGCATACCAGGTAAAGGATCTCGAAGAGTGAGAGCAAGATGCACACCAGACTGGTGACCACCATGAAGAGGGTGAAGATCCTCTTCTCTGTGGGCCTCGAGATAAAGCAGTCCACCACATTGGGGCACGGGCTCTCCGAACACTTCACCAGCGTCGGGAAGTCATAGCCCTCGTACATGTGGTAGAGCAGGTAGACAAAGGAAGCATCGACACCCATCTTGAAGATCAGCGAGAGCACGTAGGTCCACCAGAGTCCGCCTCGCTTCTTGCCTGTGTTCTGGTAAAGGCGGCTGCAGGTTTCGCCAAATTTGGCGCGGTGCTTGCGCTCACGTTCCTCACGGTACGCAACGTGCAGCACCACCAGCAGTGACGGACACGTCACGAAGATCAGCTGCAGCGCCCACAGCCGAATGTGTGAGATGGGGAAGAAGTGGTCGTAGCAGACGTTGTGGCAGCCGGGCTGTGCCGTGTTACACGCAAAATCCTTCTGCTCATCGCCCCACACCTTCTCCGCGGCCACCACAAACACCATGATGCGGAACAGAAACACCACCGAGAGCCAGATGCGCCCGAATGCAGTCGAATATTTGTTGACCCCGCTTAAGAGACCCTGGAGAAATGCCCAGTTCATGGTGCTGAGCGGTCCTCAGAGATCCTGAGAGAGAACACTGGAAAATGGAAAGCACAGAAGGAAACTGAGCACCTGCAACAGGAACAAAGAGAGAACGATTGAGAATTACTGAGACATCACAGAAGATCATAACACACCAGTAACATGCATCACCCCACCCCCCCCAAAAAAAGCTTTGGAACCAAACACCAAGGATTTTGATGTTGTTCCACTGGCAGGAGCTCAAGTATGCTGCTTGGAAGCTGTCACAAATCTCAAATCATATTAAATAAATGTATTTGAATGATTGATATTTAATGCATTTACATTTTTAATAAAAAAAAACAAGACCCTAAATACAACTATCGAATACTCATTAAAATTCACATCTAACATCACTTTGACCAAAGCTGAAGCCACTGGGCTTCCTGGCAAAAGTGTATTCTTTCGACACAAAGACCAAATAACTAGCAAAAACATTCAAGATTCAAAAGAACTTTATTGCTTAGCCATGTTACAGTTGCTCAAATAAAAATGGAAGAGAGAAAGAAAGAAATATATACTCTGTACAAGAAGAAGAAGAAAAAAAACAAGTAAAAAAATAAACCGTAAAATAGAATAAATAAATACAAATAATAGCGTAGAACTGTAATATTGCACACAAGGATTTTTATTTATATTTACATACTGTATTTATTGTATTTTTTTTTCATTACATAATAAATACACCACAAAAATAAACTTCATCGTACGTTTATATAATTCAAACAACACAAAATTCATATCTGAATATTTTTCAGCTTCCAAGCTCCACAAGTTATGATTTTTCCAGCCACTAAAATAAAGACGATAAATTAAATGAAATTAAAATAGAGGAGGAGGAAGCAACCATTGTTAAGAGTAAAGCAACAAACATAAGCCTCGTTACTGATGCTTATTCATTCTGCATCCATCCTTTAACAGCTACATGCTTAGAATAATTATCTAGTAACTAGTAACATTAGAGCACCTAGACAATTATCTGTCTGTCTGGTCTTATACAATCATTACACAAAGACTGGTTTGACTTTGGATGATAAGTACAAGCTTTAAAATCTTCCATGCATGTCATTATGTTATGTGACGGCATGCCTTAGGAAACCCCTGCGTATGATTATAATGGTGAGTTTCTCAAACCAGTGGAGCAGGAGCAACTTCTTAGCAAGCTTTGTGAACCCTCCAGCACTGTGTCAGGGGTAAAAGAGGCTAAAAAAAAATTCTAAAGACTAAAAGTCTACTCAGTGAAGTGCGCTTACACTCACGGAGACTTGAGGTTTATGTATCCAAGCAGAAGCAGAAAAACAGGGGGAAAATAGAGAGTGAAATAGTAAAATGAAGCAGTTGACTTTATTGAGAGAATGAAGGTCTTTTGCTTTAAGAGAACTGACCGAAGCCAGAGGACACACATTTGAAATGTGCAAATATATGAAAATGTGCTGCTAGGGAGGAAAGAGAGATGGAGAGAGCAAGTACGAACAGAAATATTCCACAAACCTACTAAAAAAAAACATATACAACTAAACACCTCACATTGATCATAATTATCATAGATAGATAGATAGATAGATAGATAGATAGATAGATAGATAGATAGACAGACAGACAGACAGACAGACAGACAGATGTTTCAACAGTTACAAACATCTGGAGAATGTCTGGATTATGATGATCAAAACAAAACACAATAAGACATTTAGGGATTATATTGAGGTTTTTTTAAATATATATTGTATCTTTGCATATCGTGATATATTAAACAGTTATTGATAATTTCTCAAATGATATTTGTACAAGCCCTACAGTTTAAAAATAATAAGGACTTTGATGAGAGTGAAAAAGTCCTATATTTTGAACACCGCGCACATTCAGCATCAATTCACAATAACAAATAAACGGTCAACAAAACGATCTGGACAAGAAAATACTTACAAATCCAAGCAGAAAACCTGAGAAGAGTGGTAGAAAAAGCTTCGTCCGCAGTCTATCTTCAGCAGCAAGTCATTACTAAATCTCTGGCTCTCTCAGAAAACTTACATGTGGAGCCTAGGAGTCGATCCCTAGGAATCGAATCTTTATGGACGGAGTCGACTCTAAAAATCTTTCCATATAATTAACCATCTTAAGAAGTGTGCACGCGTGCGGACACTAGATAATCCTGACATTCCAAAACTGGATCTAAAGTTCTAGTGTAGCATAATAGACTGAAAAAATACAATTATTGTGTGAAGGCGATATAAACGATTCCTAAATTGGAATCTGATTCAGAGTCGACACAGTAACAGAAACAGTCTTTAAAAAAAAAAAAAAAAAAAGGTGGTTACTCCGAGCTGAGGTTTGGCTGTGTTATCGCGAGATTTCGGGGAAGCAGCACGTAATCTCGTAATCTCAAAGAATCTCGGTCACGCTTGACCAATCACGAAAGAGCACGCGCGACACCTGGTGCGTCATTTAAGAAGGCGGCAAAATGTTTCTTTACCTCAAGAAGAACTTTGCTGACATTTTTATCTTTTAACAGATTTTTATACTTTTTTTTTTTTTTTTTTTAAAAATTATGAATAACACAAATAAAAAAACCCCAAAGCAAATATATACACTAAAGTCAAAGTATTTATTTGCGTTCGTGTACATAAACATGATTACATAACACACAATCGCTACTTCCTTCTTTCATAAAGATGCTTACAGCCATAAATATAAAAAATATTAAATATCTTATAGATGTATTATTAACAGATCAAGTACTAAAGGGTAAAAGTGTCAAAATATACACTATACTGCCAAAAGTTTTGGGACACCCCTCCAAATCATTGAGTTCTGGTGTTGTTTTTCAGGGGTTGGACTCGGCCCCTTAGTTCCTGTGAAAGGAACTCTTAATGCTTCAGCTTCATACCAAGACAGAGAGCCAGGCCATAACTGGGACCTTTACATGCGCATGAGTGTAATATGGAGTTGTCCCATCTTTTGTAGCTATAACAGCTTCAACTCTTCTGGGAAGGCTTTCCACAAGGTTTAGGAGTGTGTTTATGGGAATTTTTGACCATTCCTCTAGAAGTACATTTGTGAGGTCAGGCAGCGATATTGGACAAGAAGGTCTGGCTCACAGTCTCCGCTCTAATTCATCCTAAAGGTGTTCTATCAGGTTGAGGTCAGGAGGTCAGGAACTGTGAAGTTCCTCCACACCAAACTCCAAAGGACCTTGCTTTGGTCACTGGTGTGCGGTCATGTTGGAACAGGAAGGGGTCATCCCCAAACTGTTCCCACAAAGCTGGGAGCATGAAAATGTCCAAAATGTCTTGGTATGAAGCTGAAGCATTAAGAGTTCCTTTCACTGGAACCCCTGAATTCAAGGTGAACCCATTTTGGAGGGGTCTCCCAAAACTTTTGGCAATATAGTGTACATTTCATTAACTTTCAAGTCTGTCAGTTTTATAGTTACATACATTTCACAGAAAATAGCATTATAAATTTTAATAATATTAAATTACATTAATCTCATTTTCATATCACATGCTTTTGAAGCTTATGACAAATAAAAAAAATGTATTTTAAATTAATCTACAAATTATTCGCTGGTAATAAGTGAAGTTTGTGTTATTAGAGACCACGATCATTAAAAAAAATAAATAAATAAACCCACAAACAAGAGTTCTGAGAACAAAAAGGAATTTATTTCATTTCAACTGTACAACAGTCGTCCATATATACTGCTTGCATTGAAAAAGGTTACGGTTCACAAATTGTTTATATCCCCCCCCCCCCCCCCAAAGCAACCAACTTTTCCGAGCACGGGTCTCAGACATTTATTATTCACTGAATTGAGCAACATTCACATCGTCCTCCACTCTCAAACCGTCATCAGAGGAAGCGGACACGAATTATCAACACTGCAAGGCTGATAGGGACAGGGGTGGGGGGGAGGAAAGATTAAAAAGAAACGAGGAGTGGTTGAGGAAAACAAAGGCTTAACACATGGACAGAACATGAAAAAGCTGTGGGCCAGGTCAGGGTCAGTCAACAGTTTGTGCTGCAATGTTACACACTGTTAAAAATGCACTGAGAGACAGGAGGTCACAGTATCAGAAGTTTTTGAGATGGAAGTTTACAGTTAAACCCAATTGAGCTCTAATTCTAATTTATTCTGCGAACATCATGTTTTGTCCCAGTCTTGATTAGACTATATTTAAATCAAGCAAAAGAAAAACCAAAACATCCCCACAAGAAACAAACACTACCATAAACTCCCTCTAGACTAGGGATGATAACGGATTTGATGGATTTTCCAATCTGGTATGTATTTTATGTGGACACCGTGATGCACTGGACGCACAATGTCCTGAAGCACACCATCACGGCATGATTATATTGTTTTTTTTTGGCATAAACTCAGCAGCAGAAGCTCACAAAGTCAACAGAAAGACTTCAGCATGGAAGTGTTGCTTTTAACTCTGATGTATCTATATTGTAGAAACATGGAGGGTCGAAAAGTATGGGGCGTATTTCTAGAAACGTAACCTCAAAGCGGAGAGATTTTTGTGTATTTGTTTGTGTCAGGAAATAATACACCACCCTGGAAAATAAACCTTAAAGGCGTGGTACTCTGCTACCACAGCACCATAAGAGCTTAAAAAAAACAAAACAAAAAAAAAACAGAAGGATGAATAAAGGAGCCAGTCTGGGGGTCAATGGTCAAAGGAGTAAAATGGCTTTGAGACAAACGTTCATGCTGTGCTCACTCCCGAGCCAGTGAATGTCGCCGCCCTGGTGGCCGTCCTGGGACTCCACCACTTTCAGTCCATGAACTCTATAAAACAGGCTTTTTTGTGATTTTTTTTTTTTTACAATAAAATGAAAAGAGGAGAGAAAAAAAAATAAAACAAACGTATTATATATAAACTTCCAAGCTAATTTTTTTTTTCTTCTGTTGTTCGTCTCATTCCTCTTCGCTCTCAGGGTCCAAGTCCGAATCGCCGTTCGCTTTGGATTCGTCCTTCACGTCTTCATCGCTCTCGTCTTCCTCGTCCGCGTGGTTTTCTTTGTCCTCCGTTACGTCCATCCCTTCCTCCTCGTCCTGCTCCTCTTCCTCTTCCCAGCTCTGTTACAGGAAACGCAGACATGTTACTGGATAAGCAAACGTTTACGATTCGAGGCTGAGCTTCATACACAAGATGTCGTGTATTGGCTGAGCAGTGTTTAGTTCCTCTGAAGACGGCTTCAAGCTCCGCCCACTTCACAATCCCATCACTGTAAAGCTTCTTCCTCATCACCAATGTCAATTCACATGTCATTACGATATCATGTTCTATCAATTTCCTTTATAAACCCAAACCAGTAGAACCACAAAACACAGTTTAAACCCATTTCCTCCAGATAACATTTCGTCTCCATTCTGAATCCGTTTCCACACCAGCAGCTTTCATTAAAATGTTTTTTTTCGAGTCCTAATGAGAAAGACATTACAGAGCAATTTCCCAAAACAGTTATTACTGCTGGGTTCGTATTAGACTTCATGCTGAAAATTGCCCTTTTCCCCCCTTATGGATTAAACACAGCAGGGATTTTCCAGTAGCCTTTTGTAGAAAAGTCTTTTTCCTGCATGCAAAATATGCACACTAGATTTTAGTTAAAATTGTGTATGCTAATTATTGCATTTAATTAGCTAAATGTTGATTTGTTCTATTTTTAGGATATATTTTCCCTGTAAAACTTCCAGTACAAAATAATACTCAGTAAATCCGGGGACCCTGGGCAGAGACAACATTAGAGAAATAACATCTATAACGTCTGGTTTTATCAAGTAACTACTTTAAATTGGTTAATGCTTATTAATTATTAGTAAAAAATCACTGCATGTAACACATGCACAATAATTGAAATGGTCAACTCGAGCAACATCAGGAAGGGTGCCGATATTTATGAAAGGAAACTATGGGTTGTGAAAGCCGTGTGAGATTTCGTGTGCATGAAAGAGCATGAATGTGTGTCCAAAAGGTAACAAAAAAAAGAGAAAAACTTACATCTGAGTCTTCCTCGGGCCGTCCCTCGTCTCCAGAGTCTTCGTCTGAGGATTCTGCAAAAACACGACAGGATGTGGGAATTGTTAGAGATTATTAGAGACTTTAACAGTAAAGGTGGTTCCTCATTAACAATCTAGAACCTGAAGCAGTTTAAAGTGTCTGACTTTAAACTGACCAGAATTCTCTTTCATAGTGCTTTAATAAATAAATAATTACATATAAATATAGCACCACTGGGACTGACCTTCCTCATAAACCAGTTTGGCTTTGCAGTCCAGATCGGCTACTTTGCGGGAACTGTTGCTTGTCGCCACCTAGTGGACAAAATAACGTTACATGAATATACATGAAGACATTTTAACACACAAGTTCAGGGAAACAGAAAAAAATTCAGAGCTGTCTCTCTACATGGGAATAATTTCCAAACATGAGGTTTTATTGAGGCTACGGTTTAAACCTGTCTTGGTGTTGAACTGCGCAGACTGTGTAAAAGAGCCAAGAGGAACAAATCAGTCTGCTTTAAAGTCGTCTAAAATCTCACTCATGACATAAGCGAACAGTCACAGTGAAACAGATATGAGCCTCATCAGTGCAGTTTGATCAGGAAAAGGAAAAATTGCAATCGATCGAAAATGTCCGCTCCACCACACTAGACGTTTTAGTTCAGGAAAATCTAGTTTTCAGAACTATGCAGAGGTTTTGTCCATGTCATGGGTTTTCCCAGTCTGACACACACACACACACACTCTCTTTCTCATACACAAACAAATGTAAGCTGCTTCCAAATATTTTATATACATACATATGCAACAAAGAAATTGTGGAGGTTAGAGTGCTGTAAAAAAGTTCCTACCTGACCCCATGTTTAAAAATAAATAAATAATAATAAAAAAAAAAAAGGAAATGTGAGGAAAATTTGTTCTAAAATAAGCTGAAAAAACAAAAAAGGAAATGCTAATTGTTTTTAAGGGAATTAAAACCGTACAGCGATGTTAAAACTAAACTTTTCTCAAACACTTGCTTGCAGTCATTAGAATAAGGGGGGCAATTACTTTTTCCACATAGGGCCAGGCAGATTTTGGACATCGTTATATACAAGCAAGAAGAATCAAAGAGTACATTAAGAGTCGAATCTGAAGTCTGAACAAGTTCCTTCACCTTAAAAACAATCTTATCCTTCGCTTCTAATGTTACAAAATAAACATCCCCTTCATAGATGAACTAATTTTAAAACCGGCATTTTGTACGGACTCGGGTTATCTTTGCGTAATATCACAATTTGCTTGATGATCTGTATCATTTAAGTGTGACAAATATGCAAATAAATAAATAAAATACTTCATAGCACTGTAAATGCGATGAGTATCTTAGCTTGAGTGTGTGTGTGACACATCTTATGATGGTACACGTCTCGTACAGATGAAAGCAGGGAGACGTACCTGCGTCATGAGCAGGTAGAGTTTGCCGTGGAGTCTGGTCAGCTGCTGGTACAGCTTCACCCGGCTCTCGATCATGTGGTAGAGCGCTCCCAGCTGAGACACCAGGTCCGGGAGCTTAAACAGGAAGGAGAAGGAAATGTTTAAGGGAAAAACAACCAGACGAGACACACACACATACTAATTATATATATATATATATATATACACACACACATACATACACATACACACTCTTACCGATGACAAATATGACGTGTGCTGCGTCAACACGGCCTTCAGCCACTGCACAATAAGAATGGCCCTGTAACACAAACGAAAAATTCATATGTAATTAAACATATTCCTTCACAGTCTGTTTATAATTAGCACAATATTCGTCTATCAAACCCTCCAGGACTTCACAATTTTGTGGTCTCAGAAATTAAACAAAATCAAAGCAAACTCCTGAAGATCCTGCAATTTTTCAAAATAGCCACAGATTTTCTCAGAGACCACGTTGTGTGAAGTCAACACTTTTGGCCCAATCCCCTCTTTCATTCAGGTGTACAGAATCTCACTGCGAGACGATTTAAGGAACAATCTTGTGTTTGTGATTCAATTAAAAATGTAATAACAAAAAAAAAAAAAAAAATACCACAAACCAAAAATAACAAAAACCCCACAAAAATTATTACACATTGAGAATTTAAGGGGGAAAAAATTCAGCAAAATTAAACGGTTTGGTCGCAAAAATCCACCAAAAATTCAGTGAATCCTGGAGGGACTGTATACAAGGCATGTGCAATTCCCATCATGTTAAATTCAGGCTTCTGATGGGTCAGAAAGGTGTTGATTAGATCTTTTTTTTTTTTTAAATCATTATTTTTTTAAAAAAACACAGCTTGTCCACCAGGCTGTGAAAAACTAAAATCAACTAATTTAACAATGCAGCCGAAAACGATGTTTACTTACGCAAATGGATGTCCCTGCAGCCTCCTGGACAGCTGCAACAGACATGCATAAGTGTTATTTATGAAGACAAAAAAAAACAGCAAATGAATGAATAAGGTCAGGTGTGTGATGTGAGGACGGAGGTTTCACTCACTTCCTCCACGAGAGGCAGGACAGCCGGAGGAGGCAAGCGCGCCACTGTGTTCTTAATCAACACTTCCTTCTTGGTTTGAAAGATTTTCTGAGAAGAGATAAAGGATGAGATGAGATTATATAATTATTTATTTGTAAATCCATGTACAGTGACTGGCTGTAAGATGGTGCGAGATTTGTAACAGAACGTGGACTCACGTTGAGGATCTTCTCATCTTTGCTCTCAAGGCCCTGAACGAGCAGAACGGCGAAGCTGTCGGTCTGGAGAGAAGACGAAGCTCCTTTACTCGCTCCTTTACCGCCTGATGATGTGCTCAGCTCGATCTGCTCCAAGCGCTCCTCTATCGTCATCTGCAAGCCAGAAGATTCACAAAGAGTCGATTAAGAGTCGATTCTGACCTCTGAACAAGTTCCTTCACCTTTAAACGCGATCTTAACCTTCTCTTCTGTGACGTTACACAAATAAAGAAGAAAATTAAACTTTCATTCAATGCTTTTCTTGATAAATGGCATTACAAAAAAAAAAAAGGTTAAAAATTAAACTTGTTTGGAATCATTTCAAATGATTATTTTAAAATTAAATTATTTTATATTTAAATATTTGTTTAATATTTAAATAAAATATTTAAAAATGATTAAAAATGTACACATAATTGAAGATATTAATCTTTTAATTAATTTACTTAATTATAATAAAATACAAGCTTTAAGTCATTTCTAATAAACAGCAACATTTATTTACAGAACACATTTTATAAAATAATGTAGTATTGACTTGTTAAAAATTCAAGTATTTAAAATTTACATACATTATAAGCAAGTAAATAAATAACATGCACAATAAATAAGGTATAACCAATAATTCCATATCAGTTTCTCTGGCTCTTTAGTTTAATTTGTACATTTATTCAAAATAATAAAATTTCTTTATGAACAGGTTTTAAGCTCCTTAAAATGAAACAGAAAGCCCAGTGTGTATGTTTCTAGCCTGTACCTCTGTAGGAACTGCTCCTTTCTTCCTCTTCTCTGATTGGCTGGGAGTGGCTTTGATGGGCGCCTGATGCCCAGGAAGTCCCGGTATTAAAACTTTGCTCTTCTGTTCGTTCACCACAGGCGTCTTCACCTGGAAACACACAGAAATACAGAACCATGTTTAAAATAAAAAGCTGTATGAATTCCAATAGAGGATGCTGCACAGCATTCATGACCTAAAATAACCTCAGTGCCTTTATTTAGCTCAGAATTAGATGTTTACGGATCAATTCCACCGAGATGTTTCAGCCTCACCTTTGTGATGGCAGCGTCAACTGAAAGCGACAGCGTCGTGTGCACATCTCGGATCAGACACACGTGTCTCTCTGATGTGTTGATGGGCTGAAAACACACACACACAGTTAAAATACATCTACACCAACTGGATCAGAGCATCTCCAAAACTGCAGCTCTTGTGGGGTGTTCCTGGTCTGCAATGGTCAGTATCTATCAAAAGTGGTCCAAAGAAGGAACAGAGGTGAACCGGAGACAGGGTCATGGGCGGTCAAGGCTCACTCCTTTTAGAAGGTGTCGTGTCATGACTTCAAAAATACGGTAGAATGAAAGAATAGGTTTACAGTAAAGTGAATGTAAGAATAAAGACATTTTGGTGGTTCTTTGCCCTGCAGTAAAAACTCATGGGTGAGACTAGACGCAAGCTTGCATGCACCGAATCATCTAGATTTAACGGAGTAGATGCTTAATTTCCAGCTGCAGCTTTTCCCGGAATACATGACGAGGTCTTGTTCATCTTTGGTTAGAAAACTCAATGATCTTATCATGGTTGTAAAACAACCCCTCAACCATCCAAGACAAACGCTAGGGGCTAGATGTTCCCGACTTTGAATTCTGGTTGCAGCTCACCGTTTTCTCGATGACGGGTTGTAGGTGGCTCCCGTACGCCAGCATGAGGCTCTGTCTGTCTGAACACAGAGCAGCAGCCAGCAGGGAGACGGGCATCGGGGTGGTTCCTTCACCAGAGCCGGCGCTCGACACCTGCACCGAACACACCGGGGACAGGGGCTTCTTACACGGTCTGCAGAGGGAAAAATCCACAAGACCGAGCATCAAGATTTAGTTCTGACTGGAACAGAAAATGTTTTGTTGTCTCATCCTACACACTCACCCGTTGAGAAAGTGCTCGAAGAGATGCAGCTGGCCGTCCTTACACACCACTGCTAACCGCACCGCCTGAAAAAGGTTCAAACGTTTAACAGGGGGGAAAATTCAAGAGCAATTAGGGGAACAAAAAAAAAAAGAAAGCCAGAGTGTACGGGTTCTCACCTCGTCTTTGCTGTTGGATGTCTGCAGGTCGATGTGTTGGGGTTCGTCTGTCAGCGTGAACGACACCACAGAGTTCTTGTCTTTGCCGTCAGAGCGGACCTGCCTGTTCAACCCAAACAATTCAGATTTAATCACAAAAATCAGTATCTTTGGTTATATCCAAGGTACTTTAACTCCTCATAAATGTTTGCCAGGCTTGATTGACAATATTTTGAAGAAAGTTATTTACATCAGTATCATATCTGTCCTTGATTTTTCAAACGCTTGACTCACATAGAAAGAGTAGCTAAGCATAAACAATAACATGTAAAAGTATTAACGTACCACACGCTCAGCAGTCTGTCGTGAGCCGCTCCAGACAGGAAGTACAGGCCGTCGCTGTCTGGAGGTCGGGTCGTGGCGAAGCACAGGGTCGTTACGGTGGTCGAGTGACCTGTGAACTTCTGTAAGACGAGTCAGAAATGAAGAAACATTAAAGATAAAACAATTACAGTTTTATCTGCTTCAAATGATCACAGTCCTGAAGATCAGCTAGATATTTAAACTACTATTTATTATAATATATTTATTAAACTAACAAACATCCAAAACAAACAGAAACCATCATGTTAGAGAGACCGCCGAGTTAATAGCCATGACCGCAGCTCATCTCATAAGACGTAGGTTATGTAGTGAAGAGAACTCTGCTGTAGGAAACCGTGATTTTAAAATAAATAAATCAATTCCCGAGAACTCTAGACTCTTCTTTCTGTCTCTCACAATTAAGCTTTTCAAGCTCCAAAAAAAAAAAAATTCCAAGGAGTGCAAACTTCTGTCCTTGAGAGTTACAGCTTTACATTAAACTGAGACTCCTTCCATAAACGCTGGATAAACTTCATGAAAAAAATCATCATTATTCTTTGTTAAATCTGTTCAGCAGTAGTCCGCCAAACCAATCCCCATGTGTGCTGTTACTATAGAAACGAAAATGAGGTCAGTTATATGCAGGACTTGCTGCTGAAGTGCTGTCAGAGCTGCAGGTAAAGAAAACTAATCACCTACTGACCAATCAGAATCCAGAATTCAACACTGCTCTAGCTAAACTGCTACAGAGCGCTTATAAAGAGTCGTAACTTTAACATAAACCCTAAGGTTCACTAATAGGTGCAGAATGGACTGCTAATTTTCTCTGTAGCCAAATAATACAGGGCATCTGAGGGAGGGGGAAGGAGGAGGGAAGGGGGGAGAGAGAGAGAGAGAGAGAGAGGGGGAATGGGAGATGGGGGGCAGAGAGAGACGGGGAATGGGAGATGGGGGGGAGAGAGAGAGAGACAGAGAGAGAGAGCGAGAGAGAGATGGGGAATGGGAGACGGGGGGCAGAGAGAGACAGAGAGAGAGACGAGGAATGGGAGACGGGGGGGCAGAGAGAGAGAGACAGAGAGAGAGAGCGAGAGAGAGATGGGGAATGGGAGACGGGGGGGCAGAGAGAGAGAGAGAGACTCACCCTGTACACCTCCTTGGTCTCCAGGTCCCACATTTTGATGGTCATCCCAGCAGAGAGCAGGAGTTTCCCATCAGGACTCACACACAGACTCGTCACTGCCGCTCTGTCTGCTTTCCATTTACTTAACACACACACACACCAAAATTCATTAACTTCTCAGATACAAAGTTTCATAAATAAATAAATAAAAATCATGCCTGGGGATATGATCAGAATAAACACTACTGTATCCTGTTACAGTCCGCTTACACCTCAGCACCTCGCCAGCGTCTCCTTCATTAACGACACGTCACATGTTAATAAACACTGCTTTACATTTAAACATCTAATTTCAAGTTACTTCCTGTTCTCGGCTTACATTACTGTATATGTTGTATTTTAGGAGTCGACTGATGATCAGAGCCGATATTCAGCATTTTTATGAGAATTGCCAGTTGAATTTGTTTCACTGTTCTATTGTTAAAGAATTCTATACAAATAAAACTGAATCGAAATCATGCTTTACGGTGTCCGTGAGAAGCGTGGGAAAAAAGCTGCGCCTGAATTCGGTTCAATCATTTCTTTCTTCCTAATATTATAAATTATGTTTAATATTTTCCCACTTTTGGACAACAAACATCAGCTTGAATATTAGACATCAGTATCAACCCTGAATGAATGGAAATGAATCAACGATAGAAGTATGAAGGGATTTATTTTATATTAAGATTAAACAGAAGGCACGTTTCTGAGACTCACCAGCGTGTTTTTCCCGTCTTCAGGTCCCACTCTACGATGTGTGTGTCGTCTGAGCCGCTGTACAGAACTGATTCTTCAGGGTGCCACTGAACACTGTTCACACTCCCAGTGTGTCCTCCATCCTGAGAGAGAGAGAGAGAGAGAGAGAGATAGAGAGAATATGGGGGGGTTTGGTTAGAGAGAGGGAGTGGTAAAGAGGGAGGGACGAAGAGAGAGAGAGAGAGAGAGAGTGTGAGGAGGACAGAGAGAGAGAAAGATGAGACGTCAACGAATTTAACAGAGAAACACTTCAGATGATGATAAAGTGATTTGTGACTCCAGCTAACAGAGTTTCATCAACTTCTAATAAAAAATGATCAGAAAGCCGAGTGGACTCGTACCAGAGTGCAGTGCAGATCTCCCTTCACGGTGCTGTAGATGAGGACGGTACCTGCTGCTGTACCCAGAGCCAACAGATCCGACTGCTGAGTGGACGCCGGACCCGCCTCCGACTTCCTCTTCTTCCTCTGAGGCCCCTCCTATAAACACACACACTACTGAGATTAACACACTTTACACAACATCTATGGAGAGATAAAACTTATTATCGAACCAGATCCCGGAAATAAAAGCTCCAGTGTAACAGGTTGAACGCACCATCTGCACACTTTGTCATCATTTATATCCTTCGTCTTATAATTCGATGTAATTCAATTATTAAATAATAAAAATATTGTATTATATTGTGTGTGTGTGTGTGTGAGAGAGAAAAAGCCAGAGTTTTTAATGTTTAAATCCGACCAATACACACAGATTTGTCCTCGAGTCTGAAAAGATCGCCTGCCCACCCTACAAAGGTGACACCTCCTGAATCCATCATTCAGGCTGGAGTTAAATAGAAAATCCCAGAAACACTCGTAATGGACACCATGGTCCAGCGTGTTACCTAGTAGATGTCTCTGTGGTCAGATCAACTCGTGTTTAAGGAATCCTTAGATAATATTTTGATTAATAACTGCCCTGAAGCACACGAGTAGCCATGCTGACAAGTCAGACGGGATGAAGAGATGAAGTGAAGAGCTTCCTTTAAGTAAAAAGATAAAAATTTTCAACTTTATAGGAGAAAATAATAATAGGCTGAGGTTGCTAGGTGTGCAGCAAGAATAAATCTTCAATAGTGTTCATATAAAGTTATTAAAGCTGAAACGATACTGTATTCCTGTAGAGTACCGCAGTATTTCATTTCCTTGGACATGGATTTATATTCACGGTACGTACCGAGTACGAATCATGGCCTAAACAGTGACTGCCTTTGAAAGGATGTACCTGATTGGTCCACTGGCCACATGTGTAGCCAATGAAATGTTTACAAATGGCCACCCCAAATGGCTTCACACACTATGAAGGAAGATTTAGGCCATGTCCACACTAATATGTTTTCATTTAAGCACGCTTCTTTCTATCGGTTTTGGCCTTCTGTCCACACTGAGACTGGCATTTTTAGTCAGCGTATCTTTGTGAAAACGCCGTTGCAGTGTGGACTGTGAAAATGGAGGCTTTCGAAAACGATGGCGCATTTTTAGTCACGTGACCAAGTCAGTCTATATTCTCGCTCGCCTTTTGCAACTTTTTACTCCTGCTGCGTTTTTCGCAGCAACAACTCCACCTCACCTGACCTCACCGTCGGTCCATTTCAAAAACTCGGTGCTTTTTCTTGACATACTGCCACAACGTTTAAAAGAGCCGGAAAGTAAATAAACGCCGGGCGGAAATGATATGGGTTGTACTCATGCTCAATACAGGGACGTAAACGACTTCAGAAGTTTTAGTGTGAATGACCAATTTTTGGGAAACGATAATGTGGAAGCAGAGCATTTTCAAATTTATCCAGATTAGTGGAGATGAAGCCTAAGTGTTAACAAAATCAATATTGTGAATCGATACTACTCAATCCTATCACTCAAAGGTTTGGAAGTATTTCAGGTTTGAGGATGGGGCCGTCAAAAGAAATGGCCATTTGTAGTAAAGTTGCGTAGGGGTAAAGTTGCATAGAAAATAGGCAAATACTACAAATCTGCAAAAACAATTTGATCAAAAACGTGAATTAGAACTAGACTTTCTCGAAGGAGAATAATTTGTGACAGAAACAAAGGGTCAGAGGAAGTTGAGAACTGCTGTTTTGGGACAAAAACTATCTGGTGATTCTGTTAGATTGAAGGCAATTACACACGGCATCGAGGGTTCCATAGCTCACGACATGTCTCATCACTCTGTGCTGCAAAATGAAGGTCTGATCACCATCTGACGAACCAAGGTACGAAATTCCAAGTAGGACAACACACGGCAGAGAAATGTCAAAGTTTCACAAAAGTTAATCCGTTACACGTTATTGTTGAGGTTAACGTTTATTTCGTTTTCTAGACAAGTTTATTCAAAGTTGAAGAAACTTCAGTGTTAGTCTTGTTTAAAATCTTGAAGTGTTTCTCTACAAACTCTTCCTCAATTTTGTAACAGACTTGGGGCTAAAATTGTCTCGAAAATATCATGTGTACCGTACCTCAAATACCGAGTACCGTACCGTGAGGGCCCTGAAAGCTATTATAAGGGAGTCTTAGAGTGGCTTGTTTTATAAAAGTCAGTAAAGGAGTAGTTTTTATTCTTCTTCTCCTGGTGTTTACTTTACCCAGTGTAGTAATCATCATCATGTCCTGGGTCCTGGTTAGTTCTCCCATAATACGGCACAAATTGCTCCTAAGTAAACGGTTCTGAGAGAACTGTAGACCGTATTAGGACCGTGGATCATGATAACATCCTTCACCTTATTAAATATGTACCGGTTTGGGGAAACAAGTTTATAGAAAGAAAGGGATTCGACTGAACCGGTGTTGTGACATCACAAATCTGTCTCATTTTGGAAAACCCTTAAATAATCGCTGAGTTTAATCGATTTTCTGTGATCTCAAAATTCTGGAGGAACTAAAGGGGGGGGGGGGTATCAGAAACAAAGAGAAAGGCTAACAAACTGATTCATTTTCATCTCTTTGTGTCTGTTTTCCTCTGATATTCAGGTGCATTTTTTAAATTAAAAGCTTTCTAAACCTTCACACTTTCCTCATAAGCTGATGGATGTGTATCTAGGAGACGTAACACTTTCCTTTCCGCCCATATTCAACCATCTAAAATAATCATTCACAATAATTTACACATTTTTCCCGCTCTCTTTTTATTTTATTTTTGGCAAGGCACAAACTAAGAATTTCACTGCATTTACATCTAATACTAATCCACATAGAAGTAGTTGGTAAATTGAGCATTGAGATGAGGGGAAAAGTGAGGAAATAATAAACATCTAGGATAAAACCTGAGACTTACGGACATTAATTACAACATCTTCACATTCAAAGGTGTCCAAAAACTGCAAATAGTTCATGTTGTGTTTATTATTTGCCGAAGAAAATGCTTTATATTCACCTCGATGCTGTGTGCATTCGTCTCGGTCTCTGCATCATCTTTTTGTCTATTTTGCTTGACTTATTTCTGCTAGTTACTGACTTTCTTTCTATTCTGACAAATGGTAGAATAACAGCGATGAATAAACATCACATCATAATCACATGGGACTTAAAGTCAGAAAAACGAGCCAAACATTAGCTAGGATTAAAATATTTGGAAACGATCAGATGGAATTAATTCATGCTGGGATGATTATTAGAATTTATCATCAGTATTAACTTTGCCAGATTATGATTATATATATATATATATATATATATATATATATATATATATATATATATATATATATATATATATATATATATTATTTAAAAAAACTAGAATTTTAATGCAGTTTTGGAGGTGATAATGTGATGCAAGATGTGATCTAATTAAAGAATAAAAAGCTTCAAAATAGCTTGAATGTTTTCACACGACGCTTAATATTCGTGCTGCTGTTCTTAAGGTTAAATCTGTACTCTATTTTGTTGTTGCTGTTTATTTTCTCCACAATTAAATTGTTTACTGAAGTTTTCCTGAATTAAAAAAAAAAAGAAGAAGTTTTGAGATCTTCACCACCTGCTGAACTAAAAGGACTAACAACTAATTAGGAAAATATTCTGATGCATAAAGTTAAAAAAAGAAATTAAAAATAAAGGAAAGCATGAATTTAACGTCACGTGAAGAAAGTGTAAAGTGTGTATAAAGTAGCAGAGAGGTGAAGTAACTGTAACTCCGATCACAAATCATTCCTGAAACAAAACTACTAACAAGCTACAGGGACGAATCCTAATCAAATACCGAGGTGTAAATGGTTTAAAGAAACAGATATAAAAGTGTGAGGATTTCTAAAATAAACCGAGGCCATGTTCGGAGTTGAACATGTGCGCGTGAAACACATGTGCGTTTCACTACGTGGTGCTAAAAGCTAACGCGCTAGCCAGAAATGATCTCTGACAAGACGAAAAGACGGTGTTAACGTCGCCTCGAGTGCGCTTCAGCTCGTTTTAAAACGTCTTAAAACACGACAGGAGTTATCACACGCTGTCAGTAAAGGTTGTACAAGTACATAATATCAAAGCTAGCAAAGTTAGCATGCCGTGTGTAGCAGGCCCGGGTCGGTTTGTGGGACTGGGGAGAGGAAAAACTGACGCCGAATCTCAAATGTACATCTAGGGCGCTGGGTAGTGCGCACAAGGCGCCATAGTGTTAGAGCAGAAGAAGTGCGAGTGAGCTAGGGAGCGAGGCGCAGTTCGGGATACGGCCCGCCCCGTGTACCTTGGTCGCTCGGCATGGTCCCCAGGCGATGCAAGTACAAGTGGCGCTTAGGTGCGCGGAAGGCACGTACTCCCGGTGAAGCGCGCGCGAGTCGGCGTTCCAGACCCGTAGGCGCCCGTCCTGTGCGCACACGGCGAGGTAGTGCCGCGAGTTCGGCGAGAAGGAGCACGGCAGCGTCGGTGCTGAAGAGCCTCCGTCGGCGGCCATTCTTGGAGCGCTTGCGTGCGTCTGCGTCGCGCACGCGGGGAAGAAACGATACACGACTCGAGAAGGAGGAGGAGAGAGAAGGGGAGGTGTAACACGTGCTGTCGGTGAAGGGGGCAGCGCGCATGCGCGGGAAACCCGCGAGGACGCCGTCATCACGTGTTCTGTGCCTTGAATCTGATTTTACGCAGATGTTCCGATTAAAGGGGCAGTAAGTAAAGTTAGTTTTTATTTTTTTTTCATCATTGAGATTAGATCTCTAACGGGTAGGTGAGTCTGACATGTTCACGAAGCCCCGCCCCTATGATCTACGGTGGCCTGGAGAGTGCCTATAAAGACTTTATAAAGGAGCATCCAAACACAAACAAGCTTCCGGACCGGAACTCTGTCCTCTCAATAAACCTTTACTTAGAAGACGATTTAATTCATTTTGTTTTTGGTTTATTTGTTAGTTTAGTTTACTTTTTGTGTATGTTTTAGTGACGTTTTACTTTTACACAAATTTCTTCCAGGTTATTTGTATAAATAAATAAATAAATAAATAAATAAATAAACAAACTATTGCACCTTTAAAATCTTGAATTAAAGATAAAAGAGCTTGACCTCCTTTTTTGGAGTAAACATACTGCTATAAGTAAAAATTTTAACCTAACACCTAAATTAAATCCTTCAAATTGTTCACTAAATTGTTCTCTAATTCTTTAAAATTAAAACAATAATTTACTTTCCCTCACGCCTTTTTTCTTAATCTCTTAATCTCTTTGGCTTTGTAAGAATAGAAATTTGTCTAATATTAAATTTAAGAATTAATGTATAAAAAAAAAGATTGTGATATTTTCTTATGGTCTTTATGGAATGTTTTCTGGAACATTTTCTAACATTTTAGTTATGGAATATTTATAGAATATGTTCTAACAATATATTTATAGAATTTTTTCTGGAATATTTTCTAACATTATAGTTATGGAACATTTTCTGGAATATTTTCTAACATCATATTTATGGAATATTTTCTGGAACATTTTCTAACATGATATTTCTGGAATATTTTCTAACATTATAGTTATGGAACATTTTCTGGAATATTTTCTAACATTCTATTTATGGAATATTTTCTAACATGATACACTATATTGCCAAAAGTATTCGCTCACCTGCCTTGACTCGCATATGAACTTAAGTGACATCCCATTCCTAATCCATAGGGTTCAGTATGACGTCGGTCCACCCTTTGCAGCTATAACAGCTTCAACTCTTCTGGGAAGGCTGTCCACAAGGTTTAGGAGTGTGTTTATGGGAATTTTTGACCATTCTTCCAGAAGCGCATTTGTGAGGTCACACACTGATGTTGGACGAGAAGGCCTGGCTCTCAGTCTCCGCTCTAATTCATCCCAAACGTGTTCTATCGGGTTGAGGTCAGGACTCTGTGCAGGCCAGTCAAGTTCATCCACAGCAGACTCTGTCATCCATGTCTTTATGGACCTTGCTTTGTGCACTGGTGCACAGTCATGTTGGAAGAGGAAGGGGCCAGCTCCAAACTGTTCCCACAAAGTTGGGAAATTGTCCAAAATGTCTTGGTATGCTGAAGCATTCAGAGTTCCTTTCACTGGAACTAAGGGGTCAAGCCCAGCTCCTGAAAAACAACCCCACACCATAATCCCCCCTCCACCAAACTTTACACTTGGCACAATGCAGTCAGACAAGTACCGTTCTCCTGGCAACCGCCAAACCCAGACTCGTCCATCAGATTGCCAGATGGAGAAGCGCGATTCGTCACTCCAGAGAACGCGTCTCCACTGCTCTAGAGTCCAGTGGCGGCGTGCTTTACACCACTGCATCCGACGCTTTGCATTGCACTTGGTGATGTATGGCTTGGATGCAGCTGCTCGGCCATGGAAACCCATTCCATGAAGCTCTCTGCGCACTGTTCTTGAGCTAATCTGAAGGCCACATGAAGTTTGGAGGTCTGTAGCGATTGACTCTGCAGAAAGTTGGCGACGTCTTCACACTATGCGCCTCAGCATCCGCTGACCCCGCTCTGTCAGTTTACGTGGCCAACCACTTCGTGGCTGAGTTGCTGTCGTTCCCAAACACTTCCACGTTCTTATAATACAGCTGACAGTTGACTGTGGAATATTTAGGAGCGAGGAAATTTCACGACTGGATTTGTTGCACAGGTGGCATCCTATCACAGTTCCACGCTGGAATTCACTGAGCTCCTGAGAGCGACCCATTCTTTCACAAATGTTTGTAAAAACAGTCTGCATGCCTAGGTGCTTGATTTTATACACCTGTGGCCATGGAAGTGATTGGAACACCTGGTTCTGATTATTTGGATGGGTGAGCGAATACTTTTGGCAATATAGTGTATTTCTGGAATATTTTTTTAACATTGTTATGACATTGTAATACTAGTGTGTTTCTAATTAGTTATGTGATATAGAACTTGATTTAAATATGTGTATGTGTTCTACTAGTGTCCTAATTACTAGTGTAATTAATTAATTTGTATTATTAATAATTAGTTAATTTAATACACAATGAGATGCAGCTTGTGACGATCATGATAACGGCTGAAAGCTTTTAGAGAAGCCGATCAGTGTGTTATTTAGTAGAATGTGTTATTTTAGATCAGTTTTTTATTTAGTTATTTTACAATTCTATTCGATTTCTACACGAAAACCTGACAGACACTTCGTTTTTTGTCTTCTTGCTGAATTATGGCTCAGTAGCTGAACTTATTAGTGTTGATTTCTCCTGCACTCTGTCGCCCCCTGTTGGAGAAACCGAGACTCGTCTTAAACCTTACGGTTCAATTACAGTCAAGACGTTTTAAATTTAAGAACATTTATTATAAATTCATTTGTTGGTCGGGATTAGTATTAGTATTTGTGAAGTATTACTTAAACGTATTGTTAAAACTGTATTACTTAAAAAAAAAACTCTGCTGATTTTCCTTCAGCATTCTTGTGATTAAACCCCAAATCAACTTTTTGTTTTTTTAATACAAAATTTATAATGTTATTTTAATCTATTCCATTTGTTTGTTTTGTACATATTTGATATTTAATATCTTATACATAATCTGTGAAAAATAAAAAAGTTTACCAACAAACAAGCAAACAAAGTTGATTGCGTTTATGTTTATTTTCTATTCTATTTCTATTCAAACTTTGACTGTATGATAAATATTTAGTCAATATTACATGTAGAAATCTACATTTTAAGGCAAAACACCATCTTCTGTTGCTTTGTAAAGAAGATACAACATTAAATTGAACAATACTATTTTATTTAAAAAAACAATTGTGCAGTAGTTTATATCCCACTAGAATTTACACATCACTCATGACAAATTTGGATGTATTGCTTTTTAAATATTTTTTATTTGTTCCTCTTTTTTATACGTACATTAATCAAACAAACAAACAAACAAACAAACAAAAAATCTTAAGTTGCTCCGAAACAGCACATTCTGTTTTGTCGCCATCTTGTGGTCACTCTTTGTACTGCATTCGTGTTTGACGCTTGTTGATGAAGTCACGAAATCCAAAATGGCGCCACTCTGTAGAGAGTCACGCTGCGATTAGATTTGTTTACAGTCGCTTTCTCGGTTAATTATATTTAATGCATTCTTACGTTTAAACGTCGCGTTCTGGGTCTCGAGATGGCTTGCTATTTATTTATTTATATTTTTCCTATAAGGCAAAAAAAATCGCGTGCATGCTAATATGTACATATATAACGTAATTGAATGAGAAACTGATTAGAGACCCTGCTAGTTTTATGGAGCTGAGCTGATGTCTGCCTTTGGGTTGTGTTTCAGTTTGGGTCCCTCTCTATTAAAAATGACACCAAGGCTGGCCAGAGTGTGTGCCACATGTTTAAGTCATAAGATCAATCTCAGAATCACTTCATTAGCTCGGATACAGTGGGTTGGGACAGGTCCAAAAAGTCCAGATGGAGATGAGGATGGTTCTGGAGCACCGGTGCCATCTGGTCCGACGATTCCTCCATTCTCAAGGAGCGCTTCTCGATTTGGGAGGCGACCCTTGTCACCTTTAGAGAGGGTGAGTCAAATGTTACCCCAGGAATCGTTAAGTGAGGAGGTCTGGGAACTCAGAGAGGAAAAAACAAGGGAAGATTACAAAGATACAGAAACACAGACTCCAGAGACGCTCAAGGAAGACCCAGATATGCATGAAGATGATGAGAGTGTCTTAAATCAAGGCAAGGAAGTCGCTCATGTTCTACCTGAGGAGCGTGTGATGTGCTTTGGAGAAGTGGTGCTCGCTGAGTACCGCCGTAAACGAAGGCTGGAGTTACAGAAGATGTTCCAGCTGGAGAAAGGATGTAAGCTGGGGAGCAGCTGGGGTTCTGTAGCACACGATGCCATCCAGGGCTGCCACGCAGGGACAGTTTTACGCACCAGCCTGGGGCTCCCTATGCTCATCCGCAGACCCAGTCTGGAAGAGTTCACGCTGTTTATGAAAAGAGGGCCTGCTATCGCTTATCCAAAAGTAAGCCTTTATACATTTACACACAGGCTTTCACAGGAGTTCAGGCTTTCAAGGCTTTATAGCAGATGTGAACTTATAACCTTCTGGTCAAGAGCACAAAACCTGAAGCACCTGATTTCTACCTGAGATCTGAGTTCATTCTCTCTCTCTCTCTCTCTCTCTCTCTCTCTTTAACAGTAGATCAAATCCACAGACACTTCTGTATTTTCAATAATAGACATTATATTTTAGCTTTCCATCTGATCTCATGCTCTGATATCCATCACTGGCTGCATTGCATTTTATAAAACGTACACAGATCATCTCACAGTCGAGAATCATAACCACTTTTCCATTCACACTAGTAAACAGTTTAGATGTTGAAAAGTGGATTCAGGAAGATTTAAGTTAAATTCCACTTGGAGTCATGGCATTGCATCTGTGAATATAAAATGCTTCAAATACATGAGTCGACTCAATGTCCCGACTCCTTTGCAAATGACACGTGACTCATTTTCACGCTCTGCAGGATGCCAACGCCATGCTGATGATGATGGACGTGAACGAGGGAGACTGTGTGCTGGAGTCGGGGTCTGGATCCGGGGCTATGAGTCTCTTCCTGTCCCGAGCAGGTACTCGGACTTCGGTTAAAATTGTGTAGCTCAGGGACGTGATGATCCACATTTGGACTGATTTATTTCACTCTATCTGACCCAAACCTGGTGCTCAGATTCTCATCAAAGTGAGTCACATATGGATTTGAGGCTATTCAGTTACATAGAACTGTACTGTATCTTATTGTAACAGATTCATAGACATGGTCAAGACTATTATGTGGAAGCATGAGATTTTACCCCCTATTGTAGCAGGGAGGTGTGTATGCTACCATGAGTGTCCCTGAGATTTAAAACTAACATCAGCAGCAGTCTGGATGACATCACAATCAGTTCTGCTTACATTAGGAATCTCTTTAAAGGATCAGACCCAGTTCACTAGCTGCTGTGTGTGTGTGTGTGTTCATCACTCCTCAGTGGGTTCTAGTGGAAGCGTGCTGAGTGTTGAGGTCAGAGAAGACCACCACAGACGGGCGGTGTTAAATTACGAGCGCTGGCGTTCGTCCTGGAGTCTACGCAGTGGGAAGGAGTGGCCTGAAAATGTCCACTTTCACCTCGGAGATCTCATAAACGCCGCCCCCTTGCTTGCTGGGAGGAGCTTCAATTCCGTAAGGGGATCACATTGTGCAGTTTTGCGTGTTTGTTGAGTAAGAAATAAAACACTACATGTAAGAAAATAATCAGCGATGCCATGGTGTGGTGAAGAGGAGTTGATTTTATCAATCTGAAAGTGTTTAATTATTCATCTTGATCACATTTTTATATTTATTAAAGAATATCATGCTCTACATTTCATCCACTATATTGCCAAAAGTTTTGGGACACCCCTTCAAATCATTGAATTCAGGGGTTGGACTCGGCCCCTTAGTTCCAGTGAAAGGAACTCTTAATGCTTCAGCTTCATACCAAGACATTTTGGACAATTTCATGCTCTTTGTGGAAAGCAAGGTCCATAAAGACATGGATGAGTGAGTTTGGTGTGGAGGAACTTCACAGAGTCCTGACCTCAACCCCATAGAACACCTTTGGGATGAATTAGAGCGGAGACTGTGAGCCAGACCTTCTCGTCCAACATCAGTGCCTGACCTCACAAATGCGCTTCTAGAGGAATGGTCAAAAATTCCCATAAACACACTCCTAAACCTTGTGGAAAGCCTTCCCAGAAGAGTTGAAGCTGTTATAGCTACAAAGGGCGGGACAACTCCATATTACATTCATGTGCATGTGAAGGCAGACGTCCCAAAACTTTTGGAAATATAGTGCATGTCTGTTCTCACTAATGCTATCGCAGCTATAAACAATCGTTCCCTCACCAACCTGTCTTTATTTAAAAACACGTAACATTGTGTTATTGAGAAAACATGTTAAAAAGAAAAATTTTTACCCTAACAATAATTACACTGTTGCTATAGAAACGGTACCGTATCCGAACTAGAGCATTCATATAAATGTGTGTTGTGTAGCTGCACCACTGTCAGGGCTGCTGTTTTGGTTTTTGAAATGTAATTATCAGCGGTCATTCTGACCAATCAGACGTTCTATACTGTTTTAAAAACATTGTAGAATATTATAAGGACCTGGAAATGACGTCTGATTATTTGTCTAGTATGGCAGATTTCAGTCTGTGTGTGTGTGTGTGTGTGTTCCAGGTGGCTCTGGATATGATTAACCCTCATCTGGCTTTACACACAGTCGTCCCTCATCTCCATACAGGAGGAGTGTGTGCCGTCTATCAGGCCAAGTGAGTCACTTACACACAACGCAGCAATAGTCTCGTCTCTTTCAGGATACGAAGACATTCTTGGATAGCAGCATCTGCCAAAAAAGAGGCAATAAGAATAGGAAAATCAGAATACATTCCTAGAGGAAAGTGTCCATCAGAACAAAACTCAGATCAGATCACATCAGTAGAGTTATTTTATTTCCTGAAATCTCACAGCTCTAAACACAGGATGGATTTTAAAACGCTGTCTAATTTTACCTTTATTGTGTCACCTACCTGTGTGATGTGCGACAGTATTACGCAGATCATCGACTTAATGGAAGGGCTGCGCTGCTCCACGCTTCCTCTGGTGTATGAACGCATCATCGAGGTGCAGTACAGGGATTGGCTGCTTGCGCCGTCGCTCAAAAAGGACGGCTCCTTCCACCAGCGGAGAAAATCTCCAGACGAAGAAGCCACAGAGAGCGAGAACGACGAGGCGAACGATGAAGGGAAAGGTAACACTTGTGTATGGTTTTGTTTCAAATGGTGAACTAGTCTGTAAACAGATACATTACAGCTATGATGTTCCTTTTTTCTGTGTTATAAAAAGGACACGAGAGAGCAGCACACTTCCCGTTTGGGAGCGTCCCGTACATCGCTCGTCCACATCCCGAACAGAACGGACACACGGGTGAGCATGTGGTTAGTTTCCAGTCCAGAATGATCTGTTAGAGAAGTTCTATTCCATTATTGTCTAGATTTATCTGATCTGGAATATGGACCAGTATGATCCACTCTGGAAATATAATCTGCTATGAAATCTGCTTTTGATCTGGGATCCTCTGGTGCTGAAGTTCCTTATCCACTGTGATCATCTGCTGAAGATTTTTGCCCGACCCATACCCATACTTATGACCCATTCCATAAGTATTTTTTCCCCAGTCTACTGTAAAAATAAACAAAAAAAACAGATCAAATCTGTGATCCTAGGTGATCTTACACAGTTTCTCATCAATCATGATCCATTAAGGAAGTTTCTGAATCAGGAGGATATGCTATAGAGGTTTCCAGTGTAGTGCAACTGGATTTCTAATGCAACATGATCCACCCTAGAAGTTTCCAGTGTTTTGGGATCCACTGCAAGTTTTTAACGCAATTTGATTCAGTGCAGAAGTTTCCATTCTGATGGGATCCACTGCCGAAGTTTCCAGTTTGGTGGGATCCACTGCAAGTTTCTAATGCAAAGTGATCTACTGCAGAAGTTAAGTGTGGTGGAATCCACGGCAAGTTTTTAACGCAATTTGATTCAGTGCAGAAGTTTCCATTCTGATGGGATCCACTGCCGAAGTTTCCAGTGTAGTGGGATCCACTGCAAGTTTTTTAATGCACTTTGATTCCATGCAGAAGTTACCGTTCTGATGGGATCCACTGCACAATTTTCCAGGGTAATGGGATCCACTGTATGTTTCTAATGCAATGTGATCCAATGCAGTGTGCAATTTTTGAACCACAAAGATTGTAGTGCGATGTGATCTGCTGCAGAAGTTTCCATTGTAATGCGATCCACAGCACAAGTTTACAACATGACATGACATGCTGCAGAGGATTTAATGTAAACTACTGCAGAAGGAACCTATAAAGAAGTCTCCAAATGTAAAGTGATCCACTGAAGATGTTTCTGATCCATTGCTGATCACATGGACAAGGCTTCAACTGTGACAGTTCCCAATTCCGTGTAGTTCTATTTAAAGGTTTTGATTACAGAGTAATCCAGTGTGGATGTTTCTAGTTACAGCCCATGCATCATGGTTTAATACAGTGTGATCCACCGTGAAAGTTTCTAACACGGTGTAATGAGCTATGGATGTCGCTGCTACAGTGTAATCCAGTGTGGATTACTGTGGAATTTTCTAGTTTAGTTGGTATGTTATGTGGAAGTTTTCTTTGTACGCAAGATGGTATACACCAAATTTCTTCTGAGTGCATTTCAACTCATCTAACAAATACTTGTTATTCTTTGTTTTTCTTCCAGCGTTCCTTGTGAAATTGAGGAAAATATCCAGATAGCTTTCGTATAACTTCAACACCCATCAAGTCCCTGATACAAGCTGATAACACATGATGCCTTTGTTCCTTCTGCAATAAATCTGTTAAGCAAACCACATTCTCCTGACCTGATTTTCTAAGTGAGATTATTCTGATATTAAAAGTATCACAAGCAATCCGTTCCGTTAACAGATATTTATTCATATTTCTTTTGCAACACAATACAGTAATATCTCTCTGACAAGCCTTAACAAATAAATTATTTCAGTTTATATTATTTATTATCGTGTATGTCTAGCAAAGTTGTTAAACATTTCATAGTGTCTTATGTGCTTTAGATTCTTGAAAAACATTCCTATTAAAGTGTCACGTGAACATCTGGCGCTGTGCAAAGATAATGATGGTGTGAGACAGGATGAAAATTGCATGTGAACAGTAAAAATACATGAAGCCTTTTACACATTAACACAGGATGGCGATGAGACGCTAGTCTTTGTTGATCCAGTCTGTGGAATCGTCATGGCTGGATTTGCTGTGCACGTCACTTCCTGTTTGTAAATACACTACACGTTAGCTTATTGATGAGGAGGAGATATAATATAATATATATTAAATGAAAAATATGGAGGGGAGAAAGGAAAACCCAGAGAGACGTTTATAGTGTAAATGGTTGTTCTTTACGAATTTGAAAGAATTATAATCATGGTATAAAAAGAATAAATGCTTCCTGGCAGTTTGTAAGCAAACCTATAGCTCATGATACTTATCACAGATCATAGAGATGCCTCAGAGAATCATATGCCTTCAGATTCACCGGTCTCACCTGCTGGGCTGTGTGTGCAGTAGCAGGAGGCTTTATTGTGGGACTGGACTGGTTTCTGGGTCTTGGGTGTTTCTTGGAGACTCAGGCTGAGTTTGAGGGGAAGAGGAGACGGGGAGAGGTGTGAGGCTTTAGCACACAGAGCGCAGGGCTCGGGAGAGGCAGCAGGACCTCGTGGGATCTGTAACTCCTCCCTGTCCCGGTACTGACGCTGAGCCCCGCTGTGGTGAGCCGCTCGCTCTCGTTGCCAAATAAAGTGAGATGGAGCAATGGCCATCACCTGAGCATGCACGCATGCACGCACGCACACACGCACACACGCACACACACACACACACAGTATATCCTACAATTTCTTGTATAATTTCTCTACACATTTTCAAAGGCAATGCCATTAAATATCTGAATTTGTGTGTGTTCAATAGTATAATGTTTTGTTGCATACCTTGTTAGAAAGCTACCAGATAAATTAAACGTTAAACGTTACTCTTAATACAATTTGATTTGATTCATGATATTGGCTTCACGATTTATATTCACTTTCTACTCTCAGAGTATTTTGAACAAGATTTATATGGCTGAAAAGGTTTATTTTTACTTCGGAATCATAAACAATGCAAAACAATGTGCATTTCTCTCTGTATAAAACGAAATAAAATGGACAGGAACAGATGTACTACAGGTTCACTGTATCGGAAAAATAAACCCATTTATACAGTTTAGTTGATTGTTTGATTAATGACTGACATTGCCACAAAGCAACTTAGCAGAAATCCAGATGTAGATTTATTTCCCTAATAAGTCAGAGATGACAGTAGTAAGTAAACCCTCTCTGAAATGGCACGAGGAAGATGTGTGTCTGATTATTACCTCCTCACAGCAGCGGCGGCTGACTGCAGCTCGGTACTCGATGCGAGCCCATAGCTTGTCTCTTTGCTTCAGGAAATGAGGGAACCGTTTCCTCCAGCTCTTCCCCAGAGCCCAGGGGAAGATCTCATACTTTGCTTCCTCCTCATCCTCCTCCATGGTGTTCGCTAAGTATCTATGACACAAACCAGCTAAAAGTCTGAGTTAACAAGAGCTAATTTTATTTAAGAGAGCAATTGAACTCAGTTGAGATCATTATTGAATTTATACTTGAGATTATATATTGAATATAAATGTTTGGGTAATGTAAATTGGCCAAAACAGTAGTTTTTAAATAAAATTAATTAAAATAAAAACATTTCTTTTGAAACACTGCACTTATTCTTTATCCAATAAGAAAAAAAAAACATATGTACAATGACTTCCAAAGCTTTGTCTGTACATAGCATAGAAGTAACACAGATTTTTTTAATTTTATTGAACCAACAAAGAAACAATGTCTAAGTTTGGGAAAATTTCATAAACTTATATTTGCCAATTTGTTAGATGCAACCCAGATCCCCCCTGCAGCACTCAATAGTAGCTGTAATTCATCATCTTGACCATAAGATGTCACCAGTGAACACTGCGTTAAAAAGCTAACGGACTTGCTGCATGTTAGAAATTATTCAAAGGGCAATACACACCGACCAGGCATAATATTATGACCACCTGCCTAACATTGTGTTGGTCCCTCTTTTGCTGCCAAAACAGCCCTGACCCGTCCTGCACTGTGTATTCTGACCCCTTTCTATCAGAACCAGCATTAACTTCTTCAGCAATTTGAGCAACAGTAGCTCGTCTGTTGGATCGGATCACACGGGCCAGCCTTCTCTCCGCACGTGCATCAATCAGCCTTGACCGCCCATGACCCTGTCACCGGTTCACCACTGTTCCTTCTTTGGACCACTTTTAATTTTTAATAGATACTGACCACTGCAGACCAGGAACACCCCACAAGAGCTGCAGTTTTGGAGATGCTCTGATCCAGTGGTCTAGCCATCACAATTTGGCCCTTCATCAAGCTCGCTCAAATCCTTTTTTCCTGCTTCTAACATCAACTTTGAGGACAAAATGTTGACTTGCGCCCTAATATATCCCACCCACTAACAGGTGCCATGATGAGGAGATCATCAGTCTTATTCACTTCACCTCTCACTGCTCAGAATGTTATGGCTGATCTCTGTAGATCACATTTACATGGCTATTAAACTATTTGTGTACAAATAATCACTAGTTGCTTTTACTGTTGTTAAAAACCTTAAAACCAAATCCCAAACTCATATTGGCTCCGGTGTAAGCCAGTTCTTTTAATTAAACGTACAGAGAGAGAAAAAAAAAGAAAGACTGAGAACTTACAGAGCGATAAAGAAGTTCATCCTGCTGTGCTCGCTGATGCTGAAGCGCGCCCTCTTGAAGTAGACAAACGTCATGGCTAGCAAATACTACAACACCAAGGAAGATAAAAAATGGATTTCCATGTGTAATAGCGCAGAACCGAGCAACCTTGTAGCTTGTTTAGTTATTTATCTGTTTAAATTTAATTTAATTGGACTTTAGTACCTTATCTGTAATTTTGCAGCAGCAGTCCATCCACAGGAAATCCTGGATAAGATCATCATCTAAGAAAACAAAACAAAACACTATATGTGTCACAACATGAAACTATACAAGAATTTGTAGAATTAATAATATTTAGGATTAACCTCAAAAGATTTTCCAGACTTCTTAGAATTATTTTTAAAAAAGTATTCCCATTATATGATATCTATATAATGGAGATGACCATCACACACACACACACACACACACACACACACAAGCTTACTGAACTCCTGGGTGTCCATATACCTTTGACCATATAGTGCACAGGTCTTAAAAATAAACTACAGGTCCTTTTATAGTAGGTAAAATATGGTATAATATTTTTTTCCATATAAATGACAGATTTGGTCAGAAGTAAAATTGTTCCAAATTACACTGATCTCCTGATGTGATACTGATACAATCTAAATAGGGTTTTACACATTACAAAAGTAAGACTAATTCATTTAAATAGTGAGCATTCCCGTGAATATTCATATATACATGAAAGAAAAAATAGTGGAAAAACCATGTGCATTTGTCTCTGTATAAAATTATGTAAATATAAAATGGGCAGGAACAGATAATATTGTACTGCAAAATGTCCTGCACGATATCTGGAAAATAAATACATTTATAAATTCCCCTAAACTTTGATTGATTGATTAATGAATGACATTTTCACAAAAATTAAGACTATTCCCATTCCCAGTTAACACACACAACACATTCTCCCTGAAATCCCATAGAATCCATCCAATCAGATGGCGACTTCAAAACTCCTGAAGTGTTTGTAATTCTGTGTGCCGTATCCATCAGCTAATGGTTCATGGGTGTAATGACTGATGCTGAGACTCTGGAGTGCCAAAGACTTCCCTTGAATATCTTTATGATTTAAACAAACCCAGGGATTTGACCAGAGGACCTCAAACAAGTAGGGGCCAAATGCAATTTATGCAGATCGATAATGGTGACATTTAAAAATAAACAAAGAATATAGTCCTTACATATAAAGACATATAAAACGCACTGTATGTTAATGTTTCCGGATCCAAACACAATTCCATTTTTTCAGTATTACAGATTTATGATACACAACAAAACTGTGTGCCTCAGTAATATGACCCGGGATGATCCTCACCAAACAGCCGGAAGTAGGCAATCATCTCCTGTCGCTTGATCACCAGGGTTGGACCCCATGGCTGTTTGCTCAGGCAGGAAGTCTGAGTGTGATGGTGATTCGCGCCGTTGTTCTGGCTCTTTCCTGGCGGTCCCCGAGGGCCCTGAACGTTTGGACGCTTCACCCTGATGCCTCGTCGGAGTTGAAGGTTGTGCGCTGCCGCCGATCCGATACGTAATGTGATGGAGGGTGGAGTCTCTGCACGGTTTAGCTGCTTCATCATGTTCCTACAGCCTGAAATGATATGTTTTGGTTTTTTTTTTTTTTTTTTAAAAAAAGCTTTATAGTTTACATCACAACCATGATTTACTGGATTACTGAATACTAAAATCAGCTGATATACACCAACATATGAAAAAGTACTACAAAGCTAGCAGAACATTCCGGAAATGAATGTTTTGGTTTCCTGAACCTGTTATGAGAAGCCTTTTTAATTCCCATTCAATTTTTTTATATTTACTGGAAAAAAAAGATTTCTTGGACATGATGGTTGAGAAAATATTCCCATATATAATTTAAAAATTTTTTCAGCAACCCAAGATGGCTAGAAGAACGTTCCACTAACATTCTGGTAACCTTTCAATTATTAGAATGTCTCAGGAATCAGAATTCTATAAAAACACATATGTTTTCATATAAGTGTGTGTTAGTGTTAGAGTGATATTTTTATAAGCAGCAATATTTACATGACATCATATGCTGAATTCGGAAAGTCAGGAAGTCCAAGTAGGAATTCCAAGCTGAGTCAGAGAACACCAGCCCCCCATAAATCTAAATGTTTTATATACACGATATTGCCAAAAGTTTTGGGACGTCTGCCTTTACATGCACATGAATGTAATATGGAGTTCATCCGCTCTTCACAGCTATAACAGCTTCAACTCTTCTGGGAAGGCTTCCCACAAGGTTTAGGAGTGTGTTTATGGGAATTTCTGACCGTTCCTCTAGAAGCGCATTTGTGAGGTCAGACACTGATGCTGTGTTGACGAGAAGACCTGGCTTTCGGTCTCCGCTCTAATTCATCCCAAAGGTGTTCTATCAGGTTGAGGTCAGGACTCTGTGAAGTTCCTCCACACCAAACTCACTCATCCATGTCTTTATGGACCTTGCTTTGTGCACTGGTGTGCAGTCATGTTGGAACAGGGAAGGGGTCATCCCCAAACTGTTCCCACAAAGTTGAGAGCATGAAATTGTCCAAAATGTCTTGGCTGAACCCAACCCCAGAAAAACAACACCGGAATCCAATGATATGGAGGGGTGTGCCAAAAGATTTGGCAATATAGTGCAAAAGTTTCCATTTGTAACCAGAATGTTAGTCTGCACACTAAAAACACAACCTAAAAAACATCATATCCCAATTCACAATATTTACAACATGTATGTTAATATCAGATCATGTGCAATATGGACTTAATTCTCCAGCACCTTTTTAATCATATTTCATTTATATTTTTTTTACTGCATGTAATCCGAAGCCATCTCTGTCAAAAGACTCCGGGATTAACAGAAAAAGTTAATTTTATCTTATCTAGTCACTGCTATGGGAAAACTCTAAGAAGGTCAGTTTCTAGTTTTTCAATAAATAAATAAATGAATGAATGAATGAATGAATTGAAAAGAAACCTAAAGAGGAACCAAATGTTAATGTTAGAGAAAAGTTTTGTATTTTGTGGGTTAAAAAAAAATAAGTTGAAAAATATGAGCTAAACAGCTTTTAAATAAATAAATAAATAAATAAATAAAACAAACAAACACCTAGCAAACACAGCCTCATTAGAATACACTAGCTTGTTTATTACCTCATTACATCAGGTTACTTTGCCATACACAATATTAATAAACAGAAACAAACTTATCATATCCATCTTATAATTTCTAATTAATTCCTTATCATATTTTATCTCTTAGAGGCGAACTAGATAATAAAACTGGACAATAAGGGAAAACGTCACGTCACATAATTAAGACTGGATGCTAATCATCCACCTAGCTAGGGTTAGGACTGGTCAAGTTAGCCACTTAGCTGTCAGACTAAACGTTCCGTCACACCGCGACGGAATCAGCAAAAATCGTCAACATCAGCTGATAAAATCATCGCACAGTGACGGACATTTACACAGTCATTATAGGGGAAGTTTTTAGCTAGCGGATATTTAAAAAAAAAAAAAAAACAAAAACCAAAAACAATTTTTCTTTTATTTAATTTTACTCACTTTGAATCCGTGCGTACGCGAGCACGGCATCTAGTGGCGCGCGCACGCCTACTCCCGCTCTAAGTCTCACTTTATGGAGCCGAATCTTTCGAACAAATCAGTTTGAACGAATCGTTCATGATTTGACTCTTTTGATTCACCGCCATAAAGAAGCAGCGGTTTATTTGACTTGATGCATTTTATGATAATAATCATCATCATCATCATCATCATCATCATCATCATTATTATTATTATTATTATTATTATTATTATTATTATTATGTATTGTTCTATATGTCTCACTAGGAGCTTTGGTTTATTTCTACCAGATCATCGAAAAAAACAAACATCTCAGTCTACTGTATAAAAAGATTTACAATTCATCTTCCATTACCTTATCAATCTGTTTTATTACCAGAATCATCCTCTTTTTTTATAGTTGTCTTAAACAGCAATCACAAAATGACATTACAGCAAGAACACTCCGTCAACTCGGAAAATTCCTACTCAGGATCAACAGGGCGGTCTGCTCAGTGACATCTAATCAACATGGCTGCTCATAGCATCAGCAGTTAGTAAAGTAGGAGAGGGGATATTATACAACACGCATCACAATGAGACGGCTGGATTGTTGCCGTCTAAGACAAACAATTTTTCTCTCCACTTTGTAGCTCAAATGCATGAAAGCTGAAAATAATGTAATTCTGCATGCAGCATAAGTATATATGAGTGTTTGTGTGTCCGTCGGCTGCAGTGGTTACTAGACACCTCAGTGTATATTCATTCATCTTCATTAAACACTTCACTTCTCATGGTCAGGGACGACCTGGAGTTTGTCCCGGGAATGCTGAGAGGTGGGAATACACATAGGATGGGATGCCAGTCCAATCGTGAGACATGAAAACACACACTAATGGTGGACCTTTAAGGTAGAATTAAAGGTAAGATACTCTAAGGTGTCCTGTAACCTTATACAGCCTAATGAACACACACACACACACACACACAATCTAATCTGTTTTCATCTTTTTGTACTGAACCCTGTTCATTTAATTAAAACAATTGTTCACACAATAGATTGTACAGTAAGTGTGTGTGTGTGTGTGTGTGTGTGTTCATGAGGCTGTAATTAAAGATCCACCATTAGTGCTTTTTTAGTTGAGTTTAGTTTGGATCTCATGTATTTTTGGTGGAAAAAAGTTTCTTTACAATAAAGAATCTTTCCAAAGAATACTCAAAACTTCTCAATCTGGAGTTACAGCAAACAAGCTAGTATTTGATTAAACTAATCCCAGGTTACTGAGGGCTCAGTGATTGATGTGGAATGGATGTGAACTAAAATCCTAAATTAACCTTGCCAATAAATAATGATGGAATAAATATTTCTTTTTGAGAAAAGACACAGGAGATACAGTATATCTCTTCAAAGCTGTATTTTAGCTGTATAAATATACAAAGCATTTCTAATAAAGTTTGATTATCTTTTTATCTATTATCTATTATCTATTTCTATTACAGATGTCTTTTACTGATAACAGGATTTCTTTCTGTCTCTGTCATCATGTTTAGCTCAGAGTGTGTGGTGAATGTGTGGAAACTCAGGCGCTGAGATCTGCAGATTGGTATTGCAGACTTGTACACACCCACACCCCACTGCTACTGTCCGTTATTCTTACTGAGTTTTCTCACACACACACACACACACACACAAACATACACACAAAGTATCACTTACAGAGCATATAACTTACTGTTTTCTCACAGTACTCAAATACTCAAACAGTTAAAAAAGACAGCTATTATTTAATACAATAAAAGTCTTTGTTTTCTGTTGTAACTGTATTGGTTCAATTAATGAATATTATCACTGACACCAGCAGCCATCAGTGTGTGTTGCTGTATGAGAGACGTGTGTGTTGCTGTATCAGATAACTGTGTGTTGCTGTGTCAGAAACGTGTGTGCTGCTGGGTCAGATACGTGTGTGTTGCTGTATGAGAGACGTGTGTGCTGCTGGGTCAGATACGTGTGTGTTGCTGTGTCAGAAACATGTGTGCTGCTGGGTCAGATACGTGTGTGTTGCTGTGTCAGAAACGTGTGTGCTGCTGGGTCAGATACGTGTGTGTTGCTGTGTCAGAAACGTGTGTGCTGCTGGGTCAGATACGTGTGTGTTGCTGTGTCAGAAACGTGTGTGCTGCTGGGTCAGATACGTGTGTGTTGCTGTGTCAGAAACGTGTGTGCTGCTGCTATTTTCCTGCAATCAACTAAAATGCATCACTTTTCAAATCAGTTTTCGACGTCCAATAAAGAAAACGGAAAGGAAAAGTCCCCTTACTGTGGATTTCCAACTCAAATATCAGGAAGGTCTCTTCAACCCCTGAGCTGAGCGTGTGATGTCATGTAAACATGGCTCACAGTGTTAACAGGAAATAAACAGCACTAACTACTGCGTATATGATTTTATAGAAATATATATATTTTTTGGACAAGTAAACATAGACACATTGATTCCTTAAATCTATAACACTTGTCATCTAATTTGCTGTCTTTGGAAGCTCACTGATAAATACATGATGTTGAATTTAGTTGAATTTTATTTGCCTTTAATTTGAACGTGTCCGTGTTTACATCTGTACGTCATTTTATTTCCATCCATCCATCCATTTTCTATACCCGCTTTATTCCTAATTAGGGTCACAGGGATCTGCTGGAGTCTATCCCAGCACACACTGGGCAAGAGGCAGGGGTACACCCTGGACAGGTCACCAGTCCATCACTGGGCCACACATATAGACAGACAACCACACACACTCACACTCACTCCTATGGGCAATTTAGAATTACCAATCAACCTAATGTACATGTTTTTGGACTGCGGGAGGAAACCTCGAGTGCCTGGAGTAAACCAACACAGGCACGGGGAGAACATGCAAACTCCACACAGAAAGGCCCGTGCCTGTTCGAACCCGGGATTTGAACCCAGTCCTTCTTGCTTTGGGGCAATAGTGTTACAGCAGCGGGTAAGAGGAGAACTCTTCTTGGTATCTGCCTCCATGCATGTTATCTTAGTTAGGATTACACAGATTTCCTAATCTTAACCCTCAGGGAAATTCTGTTTAAGAATTATTGGCACATGTATTGAGTTAGGAATAGCTGAAAGGAGCTGATTAGTTGTTCCTCTGTTTTTTTGTTCGTTCCCCAGACTTCTGAAAGATTTTGTGAGTTCCCTGGTCTGCTGGGAGTTTTCGTACATTCCCTGCTCTTCTGGGAGGATTGTGTTCATTCTCTGGTCCACCAAGAGATATTTTTCTTTCCTTTGTCCACCGGGAGATTTTGTTAGTTCCCAGGTCCACTGGGAGGTTCTGCTCATTCCCTGGTCTGCCGGGAGGTTCTGTTCATTCCCCAGTTCAGCTGGGAGATTTTGTTCGTTCCCCGATTCTGCTGGGAGATTTTGTACTTTCCCCAGTCCACCAGGAGATTTTATTCCTTCCCCGGTCTGCAGCGCGATTTTGTAAGTTCCCTGCTCTTCTGGGAGGTTTTTTGTTCGCTCCCTGGTCCGCTGGGAGGTCACAGGCACATTAAACATAAACTTTTCTTTCTCCTGCTGCTCACACAGCCTAAGCTCCTCTAAGCCTGTTGTCTGTCTGTTTGTCTTGTCTTTGTGTCTTTGTGACTTTGTGTATTATAACAATGAGTGGAAGTGGCTCCCAATACTTGGACGTTTAATCATTATATTGGCATTTTGTCCAACCTTTTGTTGATGATTTAGCATGGTGGAACGAGTGAGAGAAACAATGGCATCTAAGAAAAGTGTTTTTTGATGATGATGATGATGATTTAAACCTGTTTAACTTATGTGTTAAATAGAGATGTTGTTTACCTTTTCATGATGGACACATGCACCTCACTTGGAAAATAGTATCAAATTTATGTATTAACTCTTAGAATAGGCATAGTTCATGTCACCTGTCCTAAAACCTTCTCTCTCAAAACTATTAGTCCAGATGATCCTGAAATTCTCTTTTATTACAGATGTTCTGTCATTCCATCCTCACCATTCAATCTGTTGGGCTGTGACGTTTTGGCTAAGTTGAAATGAACTTTTGAAGGAGGTTGTCTTGTTCTCAGCACTCCAACTAATGTCTATTTTCTTCTGTAATGTTTACATCTGACATGTATGAGGCCTGTGATGATCCTGCAATATGTATTGAGCTCTCTGAAGTCCCATCCAAATTGTGAGCCACGTACTACAATGATGTAGGACAGGTACAGGTACCACTATATGTCACTAACCTTTGGTCAATAAACCACTGTGTGCTGTAAACAATATCCCTGAGTTATATGCACAATGCACCACATTAATGATGTAGTAATCCCTATTAGCCAAATTGTGCCTGATGTTTAATCAATGTTATCTGCCATACCATGTTATCAGGATCATTTTACTGTTGTTGTTTTCTATAGTTCCTTTTTCAGTATCCCTGTCAGTGAGCAGATGCAGCCGATCTTTCCCTTTACTTTCAAACAACATCATTGATGGACACACTGATTCATCGACTGACCGGCTGTGTTCTTGTCGGTGGGGCATTCTTTGTTGTCATCACTCGTCCTGCCATGAGACGAGTTCTCCACTGAAATACACAGATGACATTCTGCTTTCAGGGACTGCTGTAGAAGAGGCTCACTTATCCTGCTCACTCACCTGAAACCTGAGTATGGTTTCAAGGCCTCGCTCTCAAAAATTCAATTCTGTAAGACTCTGCTGCAGTATCTGGGGCTTCTCATCTCCCAAGGACAGCGCAAACTCTCATCTGATTGTCTGAGAGTCATAATGGAGGTCCATCCACCCAAAAACACAGAAAGATCATCAGTTTTCTGGGACTGATCAATTAATATATATATATATATACTAACCTGTTCACAAGTGTTGCGCCAGTGCTGTCTCAAAGACATGCCTGATACTGTAGAATGGTCTAAGAAATGATGAACTCTTTCTGTTACCTCAAACAATCCCTGAGCTCTGATCCAAGTCTAGGGCGGCATCGCTATGTCACCGGCCATGGGAGTCTCGGCCCAAGAGCACAGTGGTATTTATCGTCCAGTCGCATATCCACAAAATCTCTCGATTTGTGGATTCAAACTCACAACTCAGTAGTCCAACACCTTAACCACTGAGCTACCACATCCCCACAACATCTGTTGGAGGGAGGGGCACACATATTTGTAGATGGCTGATGTTCTGAACCCAATGATAACACTACCTTTTGTGGACATTTAGTCTGTTCACAAAGCTCACTCTATTCCTTTTTTCTCATCTCAAGCTGCTGGACTTGTCTCTTTAACAACAGCATGTTGTCGGTATAAAGATGAAGTAGTAACTATTTATACTGGTTCACGATATGCTTTCAGAGTGGATCTCCTCACCTCAGTTCTTTGTGAAACTTGTATGACACCACATTCAAAACCACTATAACTATCTCCATTTGAGATAATTATGGGCAGGTCATTTCCAACCCCTTGGACTAAAGCTAATCCTGGTGTTTCCTTTTCAGTTGACCTGGAAGTGATTGTTGGCGATTATACTCAAGCACTAATTGAAAATTGAACAGTTTGTATGCTAATGTCTCGCTAATGTCTCTGCCTCTCTCCCCCTACTCATAGAACTGTCGACTCACCCTTTTTCTCCCAGGTGATGTTGTACTGGTAAAAAGTCTCATCTCTCCTTACCTCAACCAGGTTCTTCCAAAAAAAAGGAGAAACTCAGCAATCAAGCAGCCCTTAGGGGGCCTCACCTCATCTCACCTTTTCACATACACATATAAGGAAACTTATGTATTAGCTTTTACACATGTCTGATAATCCGACTAGGACTGCTAATGTTCCTGGACACTGGTTTTGTAGAGTCTTTGGCCAATCATGCTCAAGTTGTGATCCTGCTAGACTAAATAGAAAATAAGCGACTCATAAAAACATGTTCATGTAGCAGTTCCGCTCAGTACCTACGTTCCGCTGAATTAGGTCTGGCGTCTTGCTGGACAGGATTACCCTCTGACCTCTGGCATGCGTGACCTTAAAGGGTGACTGTAGTTTAAAGTTGGGGATGTGGTATGGAGACTGTCTTTCATGCTCCTTAAGAGCATGCACAGGTCATACTGGGAGTGTATTGATATATTCTGATTATATCTCTGGTCTGACTGTGTGATGCCATTTGTTTTGACCTCATATTATTTATATTTACATTTTTAGCCTTATCCAGAGCAACTTATCTCAATTTTTATACAACTGAGGGTTGAGGGCCTTGCTCAAGACAGAACCTTCACCAGCACCTTAACCACTAAGCTACCCCATCCCCACATATTAGACATAAGCTACCACATATTATGACCTTTGATTTGTCCTAGAAATTATTTTTGCTCTGTTTTAATACACTCTGTCTCCGTGTGGTTCTTTAGCAATATCTTCCCTGATATCAGTAGATGTATCTGCAGCAGCACGGCTCACGCTTCATCTCAGAGTGAACCCAAAAATCCTGACACAAATATAACGTTCATACACCCAAAGAAATGCATAATTAAATCATTATGTTTTATTTTGGATGTTTTCCACAGCAAACCTTTAAATTCTGGATCAAGTGACATTTACAAAAACAAAAAAACCAACAATACACTAGTTATAAGTTGTGTATAAATGATGGAGTTTACAAGAGATACAGAGAAAGTTCCAGAACAATTTTGAACAATTTTGTAATATTTTGTTTGTTGATATAAATATCAACAGGATTATTTGCAGGCTTTTAAACTCTTGCAGATGATGTAGGGACTGACAGGGAAAAGGGTACGTATTATTTTGACCTGAAAAACTTTCGCTTTACGCATGCATTCGTCCCGGACACTTTTTATCAAGTTGCATAGATCTTCGGCTTTCTGCGAAAGAGAATGAACAAATAATCATTAGACATATGAGAAAGATCTGTGAGACAACTACGGTGCTGCTGAATGCCAACGATAATGATGTTTAAGCAAATAGTAAATAACATTGCTAGCTGTAATGGGTGCAAGATGTCTGGGAACCATATATTCTGAAGTCGATTTCAATTTGTTTTAGACAAAGATGCAAAACGATCCGAAAACCAAACTTCTGGATTATTTATTAATCGCTTTATCATGGTTCAGGTTGTGGAATCCATCCCAGGAATATGGAAGGTGTTGCGGGAATAGATCTTTAGTAGCGGATTGGACATCCAATCTTAGTTTCGATGTTGAGTATACAGATTTGAAATAAAGTCTAAAAGCATTTGAGTTTTAGTGATAGGGCAATTGTAGAGCTTGAGTGAAAAATGTGTCTGCAAATGACTGGAGAGTTGGAAGATAATCTGACCTCCTGAATCGCATTCATGATCACAAACCTGGTCATCCTCACCGACTCTTTGCACATGCAGCATTTGTAAGGCAGTTTCTGTGGAAAAACGTGAAGATGTAAATCTTTTCTGTTTCGTGTTGTTGACATCCGAATTGTTTTTAAGAACAAAAGCATATGATTTACCCATGTGCTGTTCTGAAGCGCTCTCACCACCTCCTGAAGGCTCGCGTTTACCTTCTCGAACTCCGGCAGTAGATCCAGCTCATTGGACCACTGCTCACTGTGAACAACGACTGCCAATACATCATGCTAGAGTTACTTTCTGATTATTTTGGGCAAATTTTCACCTTTTCATATAACCTATTTTAGATGTTTTTCTTTTCCTATATGTAGAAACCCAAGATAACACACATTCATTCCTTTAGCTTTATCACATAGTATAAATTTCTGTGTAATGTTTAGCTTTGTGTCAAAGATTTTTGTTAAACACATATTTCATACCGCTTTGGTTAACACAGAGCTGTTACTTAGCTGATATGTTACTTTAAAAAACAACAAAAAAAAAACATGAGTTACGTATAAGACAATTTACAAATTTGATAAATCTCCAAATTATATTGAAATATTTTCTTTTCTTCAAAAATCGCCCTAAAAAGCATTAAAAACATCAACATGATAAAGAAAACCGGCCACAGAATTGCTTGCATGACAAATAAAGTTTAAACTTGATGCAGGAACATTTGTCGTCTCAAGATATCTAATTTAAATGAAAATTAATTATAACAAAATGAAAGTTTTCTATATTAATTCACAAATTCATTCGCTTTTATTCATATATTATTTTATATTCCGGTTTCTACATAAATTCACTACATATCTACATAACTACATAAATTTCTACATAACTTTTATTCATATAATATTTTATTCCGGTTTCTTCGTTCGGAATCAGGTGGGGGGGTTTTTATACACCAACGCTCTTGGTAGTTTTTATTTGAAATTAATTTTAAAGTTTTAAAGTGGATTTTGAAAAATTAAGAAAATGTAAAAATACCATCGTGTTTTTTTTTTAATTTAATTTATTATTATTTTTTTTTTACATTAGACATGTGAATGAATTCGGTATCAGACGGATTTATCCTTTACTCCAAATCTTTTGTTTTTATATGAAAACTATATATTTTGTGGTCCTAAAAAAGTTATGTTAAATAGTTACTTCAATTAGTTAGGTCAATTAAACATGTATAAAATGTACATTTTAGACCAAAAAAACATGAAAATTGTTACTCTAGAATATTAAATAAAGTTTGGATTCTAGGAAATCAAGGACAATTTGTGTTAGTGACTGGTTTCTTAACAAAAGCATGAATAAATCCACAAGTTACAAGTAAATTATTGAAATCGGGATATGTTCCAGTTTTCCTGATGTTTGAAATTTCATCTCGCAAAAGTTATGTAAGAGGAAATTTCTCACAGTACATTTTTGTTGCCCCCCAAAAAATTAAATTAAACATGTAAATTCACACACACACACACACACACACACAAACATCCATTTTGGACCAAAGATAAAACAAAGACATTTTTTGTAATCAGAAATTTGACCAGCTATTTTCACACTCTTTCAAATTGTCGCTCAGTGAAGGTTCATTAACGTAACAAGACTTAAGTGATTATTCATTTCATATAGTATCAAAAAATATCATTTTTAATATTGCTTAACATAATTTTATAAACAGATGAGATAAAAAAAACATTTTATATTAAAGCTGTATCTCACCTGAACACATCAGAAACACGGCAAGATAAAAGAAATAAAACATTTTAAGCTTTGTCTTTAGGAGGAAAAATGTTAGAACAAACTCCAACCTCTCTCTCTCTCTCTCTCACAGTCTCTCTTTCTCTCTCTCTCACTCACTCTCTCTCTCCCTCCCTCTCTCTTTCTCTCCCTCCCTCCCTCCCTCCCTCCCTCTCTCTCTCTCTCTCTCTCCCTCCCTCCCTCTCCCCCCTCTCTCTTTCCCTCTCTCTCTCCCTCTCTCTTTCTCTCTCTCTCCCCCCCCCCTTCCTACCTCCCTAGCAAATATTTTTTAGCAAATACATTTTATATTTTCACCATTTTTTTTTAACAAAATCACAAAATCAACTCATACAAGCACAAGCCAATTTCAGGAACCCAATTTTTATAGTAAATATTTTAAATATGGATCAGTTTCTCTCCATTTTTTACCTCAATTAACAGCTGAATTGAATTTCTTTAAAATTCAGAAAAATAGAGTGAAGTACAGTAGACTACAGAATTAATGTTTATTTAATTTTTTTTAAATTTTATCCAACATAGTACGACACATTAAACAGTGCATTTACTTCACATGCCTAAAGAGAACAACATTAAATTCTACAGTCAATTAAATCAATTATTATTTAAGTCTATTAGTCTATAAGTGTAAAAATATCGTTAGAAAACCACAGCTATCAAAATGAGATAGACACAAAAAGAAGCATCAAAAATAATCATTAAAACAATTGAGAGAAAATAAAAAGGAAACAAAAGTCAAACAAAATTTAATCAGTTATATGCAGTTCCAAGAAACATTTAACAAAAAAAAAGACATTATAGTCTCTAGACTCATTTCACATTTATTTCATAAACAATCATACAAGAGATATTACTTAAATCTGCCTGTATATTTAAGATATTTGAGTGGCTGTGGTGTCATTTATTTATTTGTTGGTTTATTTTTTTTTTTGCCTTTATTAATACATACACAGCTTGAATTTCCGACAGGTATCTCTGGGAATTTTTCCGGGGAAAATTTTCTCCACGATTTTCCTCTTGAGTTTTGCTCCAATTTGCAAACATTTAATTTTCACACGCTGGGTGAACATGTTGCAAAACTTGTTTATTTTCTGTAAAAGATGATAGAAAAGATAATACAGGCTCATGGTTCGATCACTTCAATACAGGCTCATGGATCGATCACTTCAATACAGGCTCATGGATCGATCACTTCAATACAGGCTCATGGTTCGATCACTTCAATACAGGCTCATGGTTCGATCACTTCAATACAGGCTCATGGTTCGATCACTTCAATACAGGCTCATGGTTCGATCACTTCAATACAGGCTCATGGATCGATCACTTCAATACAGGCTCATGGATCGATCACTTCAATACAGGCTCATGGTTCGATCACTTCAATACAGGCTCATGGATCGATCACTTCAATACAGGCTCATGGTTCGATCACTTCAATACAGGCTCATGGTTCGATCACTTCAATACAGGCTCATGGTTCGATCACTTCAATACAGGCTCATGGTTCGATCACTTCAATACAGGCTCATGGATCGATCACTTCAATACAGGCTCATGGATCGATCACTTCAATACAGGCTCATGGTTCGATCACTTCAATACAGGCTCATGGTTCGATCACTTCAATACAGGCTCATGGATCGATCACTTCAATACAGGCTCATGGTTCGATCACTTCAATACAGGCTCATGGTTCGATCACTTCAATACAGGCTCATGGATCGATCACTTCAATACAGGCTCATGGATCGATCACTTCAATACAGGCTCATGGATCGATCACTTCAATACAGGCTCATGGATCGATCACTTCAATACAGGCTCATGGTTCGATCACTTCACAAAAGGACAAGAGTTCAAAGCAGAAGGACGTTTATATCTCAGAGATAAGAATTAACATGAATTGAATGATATTTAGAAGATCTACGACTTACATTATTATATATTTATCTAGCAAAAACTTTGACTTGGGCCCAATTTTGATGAACCACACAGAACCAAGTATAGATTTGAAAGTCCATGTATGCTTTTCACAAATTTGAATATATATAACCATTTATTCAACATCTCTGAAGAAATTTGTGAATCTCCATTCTAAAAAATCAAATCAAATCATTTTACTTAGTTTCTTACCTACTTACTTACTTAACTTACTTTACCATATGAAAATGCTTATTAAATTTTTTTTTTAGCTTTCATACATATGTACATATTTTTTTAATGTGCAGAAATACTTAATGAATTGCTTTTTTTTATTACATGCTAACTTTATACATTTTTAACATACTTACTGATTTTTTTTTTACTTACTTGCTAAATTCATACATTTTTAAATGACATTTACATACTGATTTTATAACATTTTACATTGATATTTAATTTTTAACATACAAAAATTCTTATTTTTTTAAACCTTTTTAAATGTTTACTTAGATACCTTATTTATTAATTTTTTTTGCTTTTTTCCCCCCCAATTTTATTAATAGACTTTTTAAAAACTTAAATACTTACTTATGTGTATTATACATGTTTTTAAATCCTGTCAGTACTGACATACTTTTTTAAAATAAAAATACCAATATTTAATGTAAAAATAAAAAGCTACTACATGGATCAGTGTAGAATGTAATATTACGTTTAAAAACAAGTCTAAAAAGTCTATAATAATCTAAGAATAACCTGTGAAGTGGAATTCCTATTGAAGACTGGACACATTATGTAAATGGAACCGCTTTGATAAAACTGACCAAATATTTGATATCTTACCAACTGCATCTTGAGATCAGTTTTGGGTTTTGTTATTTTTACAAAATCCTGGCAAGTGCAACACACAATCGGGTTCTTCTGCCACTTCGGCGGAGCGGTGAATGCAGCTATCTGGAGAACAGAGCAAAAAAGTTTCTGCATATAGGTATTAAAAGTTATAAATTTACTCTATATAATTTTCTAATATTCTATTCATTTTCATCTGTTGTATTGGAATGTACTTTTTTGTAACATTTTATTTATTTTATTTTTGTTTTGTTCATATCTTACAGAAATAATAATGAGTATTCACGTACGTTTAGGATCCCGTCATGTTGGTCTGTCATGATGTGTGATGAATTTGAAAATCCACCATGTTCAGCAAAAACCACTGTTTATGAAAAAAGACACAAGTATTATTCAGGTAATTTGACTTACTACTACTTCTACTCCTACTACTAGTATTGCTACTACTATAACTACTACTACTAATATTATTTACTTTCATAGTTACTTCTTTACTTATATTAATCTCTTTACACACAGTAGAACCCAAAACAATCTAAAATCACTGGTGTAAAATAAACGGCAAAATACACCAAGCTGATATTTATTATTTAAAAATACATTATATTAAAAAATACATGAGTGACAAATGAAATTTTGCTGGAGAACAACAAAATATCTCTTGACAAACTTCACTTTTGTGAGTCAGGATTAAACGAATCAGGAGTCGACTCATTCTGCTGAATCATTTAGTAAAGTAGGTTCAATAATATCATGGCATTCTTACCTGAGATCGTTAGCAGAAAACCGAGGAGAATTACGGACGACATGTTTCTCATGTTTTGTTAATTAACTTTGAGCAAAAACTACACGAGAATATTTGGCCACAGCTCTACTGTCATGTTCCCTTTCTTTCTTTCTTTCTCTCTCTCTCTCTCTCTCTCTCTCTCTCTCTCTTCTTTGTTTATCTTCCTCTTTCTAGACCATGATGGCTACCAGCCACATCTTCTCTAAATCAGCAAAAAATGATCTACATGGTTTAACATCTACATCATTTTAGATGACACTGTGTGTCATGAAATAAAATATTATTTAAAATAATAAAAAAAAGGACATTAATATCCTAGTCTGCTTTAACCAACACACTAAACTAAACTAAACTAAGACCAGTAACATAACAGAAACATTAAAAAAAAACATATATAATCAGAAGTTTAGACACAGGGTCCTAATTTATTTTTATGCCTTTATATATAAGTATTTAAAACATATATCATGCACATTTATTTATTTAATTAATTAGTGATTTATTTACATTTTATCTTTAAGCTTGATATGAGGTTCAAACACTAGATATAATGAAAAAATATGAATCTAGAACAAGTAACTATAACTAACTATTTAATGAAATAAATAAATAAAAAATATTTCATGGATTTTTTGAAGGTGAGACAAGCGTGTGTGTTTAGTAATCAATGGATCAGGGGACTGTGAGCTAAAATACAGGTCACATGATATGGAAACATTTCACACATCATTAGTATAACTATGTGAAACACATGTGAAGAGGCATTCTTTTCTCTCCAAAAATGGGCAAGTGCCACGTCTTACAAAGCACCCATGCCTTGCAAATAGCCCCAGCTCGGGATGGTATAGTCTTCAGGGATGTGATTGCTCCGTGGTTAAGGCACTGGGTCACTGATCGCTGCCAAGCTACCTTGAGCAAGGCCCTTAACCTCTCCTGCTCCAGGGGCTCTGCACCATGGCTGACCCTGTGCTCTGACCCCAGCATGATAATAACCTGGAATATGCGAAAACCGAAAGATAGGGGTTCAAGACCCTGCTCTGCCAAGCTGAGCAAGGCCCCCAACCCTCCCTGCTGACCATGGCTGACCCTGCGCTCTGACCCCAACCCTCCAAAGGAAGAAAGAATGTCATTGTGCAATAATGTATATGTGACAAAGGCTACTTAACTTAACTTCAATTAAACACATGAGCTCTCATATAAAAACAATAGGTTCTCTGATATGAAAAATAGAACCTCATGCCTCATATACAGGTGACAGATAAAGAAGCGAACAGACAAGAATCAGGTGAAAATGAACTTGTTAATAAGTGAATCGGGTGAAAAAATGAACATAAAAATGAAAGTATAATTGGTCACTATTAAAACAACAACAAAAAAAATCCTCATAACGTGTGAAGCATTAGTTTATTATTCTGTTCAACTTGTGTGACTTTTCTGCAAGAGACAGAGACGTGACACAAACACTTCATGGTCAAGCGTGTTTTAATAAGTTGAACAGCGAATTAAGACACAAACTTGTAGACAGATGCAATTTATATGAAAAAAAATGCAGGTTTCAGCTGAAAAATATCTTTTGCTTTTTATTTGATTAAAAACATTAAATCCTGTTCACTATTTAACACAGATCTAAAAAGATCATTATGATATTTGTGCATATCATTATAATAACAATTATTAGCAAACAAAAGAATAATTAGAAGAGAATATTGAAGGAAAAGCTGGAGAACTCAAGAAGGATCAGTGTGCAAAGAGGAGCTTTCTAATCCCTAAATCAGGAATTTGTGTATTTTTTTTTTGGTGATATTCCGGATATTCCAGGCTGAGGCCTGGCGTCTTACCACAAGATGAGCACTTTAGGTTTCCTACACATGTTGATTTTCTCACACGCTAGTTTTGGGTTTTTTTTAGGAAAGATGAACTCCATCACTTTTCTGTGTAACTCCAGCGCTTTTTTCATGCAGTATTTCAGATGGAAATCTGCAAAATTATGACATGCTGCTTCCAGTTTCTGGAAAAAAAGTAAATAAATTTTAAAAAATCACAAACATATCAAGTGTCAAATCAAATCAAATGAAGTGTCTAAAATAAATTAAGCAGACATATTTATGTAGGAGGAATTGGGGTGATTTGGGGTAATAAATAAATAAATAAATAAATAAATAAATAAATAAATAAATAAATAAATAAAATATCATCTTAGCATGAAAATTTAAAATGTTCCATTTCCTATCATAAGATTACAATAAATCTTATTTCTCGACATTTGGTTTTACTGAATTCTAGAAAATGTTTATTGCCAAATGTGAGTAAAAATTGATAGAATATTTGTATAATCAATATTATATAAAACAGGAACTAAATTATTGTTCAAACCATTAAAAATTGTTGTTCTTGAATATTGTAAATAAACCTTGAAGTCAGCGAGTGTTTCAGTCCTAAATCATCTCAAACTTTTGCTGTTACCTTTCTTAGATTTCTGGAGACTGAAGGCATGGTCTTCCTCATGAAATGCCTGCAAACCAGACAGCGCATCCCTTTCTGAAAACAGCAACAAAATTTCAATGGAATTATTAAAAGATGATATCATGGAATTAATTTTTTATATATTTTTGACACATTGTAAAATTTCAAAATGATTTAGTACAAATTTTAGGGTTTTAGAGTAAAATACTCTTTAATTCAAATGATTTATTAACTGTAAACAACTTTAAAGCAACACTTTAAATAAACAAAATTTACAGGAAGGTAAAAATACCAGATTCTCTTATCATATAGAATATTTATAAATTTTTGAATTACTTTAATTTAAACTACTGTAAAATTCTACATGTGCAATTCATTCTATTCTATTTTTGCAATCCCCCAAAACATGAAATCACTATAGGTGTGTAATAGGGTGTTGCTGGAATGATGCTAAGGTTTTCCATGTGGTTGCTAGGCTGTTGCTATGTGGTTGATATTGTGTTCCAAATGGTTGCTAATGTGCTTCATGGCAGTTGCCATGGTTTTCCAGGTGGTTGCTAGGGTGTAGCAATAGTATTACAGGTCTTGCTATGGTTTTCCTGGTGATGGCTAAAGTGTTGCTAGGTTGTTGCTAGGCAGTAACTATGGGATTCCAGATGGTTACTAGGGTGTCGCCAGGCAGTAACTATGGGATTCCAGATGGTTACTAGGGTGTCACCAGACAGTAACTATGGGATTCCAGATGGTTACTAGGGTGTCGCTACACAGTAACTATGGGATTCCAGATGGTTACTAGGATGTCGCTAGGCAGTAACTATGGGATTGAAGATGGTTACTAGGATATCGCTAGGAAGTAACGATGGAATTCAAAATGGTTACTAGGGTGTCGCTACACAGTAACTATGGGATTCCAGATGGTTACTAGGATGTCGCTAGGCAGTAGCTATGGGATTGCAGATGGTTACTAGGGCATCGCTAGGCAGTAACTATGGGATTGCAGATGGTTACTAGGGCATCGCTAGGCAGTAACTATGGGATTGCAGATGGTTACTAGGGCATCGCTAGGCAGTAACTATGGGATTCCAGATGGTTACTAGGGTATATATATATAAAAAAAATTTCAGTAAAAGTCGCACCTTATTTTTGTCATCGTCCTTGAGCGGTGATCCGTCACTGCGCATCAACAGTTTCTCCTCTGTCTTGTTTTTCAGACTCGGTTCATGAGGAACAGCCCAGGTATCAGCCACAACTGTGCAGAATAAAGAGGAATAAAACATTTCCACGATCACAAAGTCTGTGAGTAAAGCAGTCAGTTCTACTGAAATCTCCTCACCTGAACAGAAGAGCAGAAATCCAAGCAGAATCAGAGGCGACATGTTTCCACCTCCGTCCTCTAAAACATACAGAGATTATTCTAAACAAAAGAACTCTCAAAGCCTGAGGTTACGGCAGCAGCAGCAACAGCTCTGAACTGGAATATTGTTTTTTTGTGGTTAAAAGTTGCTGATAGAAATACCACAGCACTGTGGAAGTGGGTCATCAAAAAATAAAAAGAAGAAACAGACTGCAAACCTGTCAGCATTTTTAGTCAACATTTTACTGACACTTTTATTTTCAAGTCTGCAAGTGACATGCTCATCAACTATATAATAATAATAATAATAATAATAATATTATTATTATTATTATATAGCTTTTTAAACAGGCAGTGAAAAATTACTAAAAAGTAATAATAATAATAATAATAATAATAATAATAATAATAATAATAATAATAATAATAATATTCAGCTTAAAAATAAAATAAGAATAAAATATAAACATGAAAACTAAAACCAAGAATAAAATTAAGCAGATTAGAATAAGAAGGATTCATGAAAAGCTAAGCTAAACCTATTCTAAACATTTGTGCAGAAAAAAATAATTTTAAAGGTTTAAATAATAAATCTGGGTATATACACTATATTGCCAAAAGTTTTGGGACGTCTGCCTTTACATGCACATGAATGTAATATGGAGTTGTCCCGCCCTTTGTAGCTATAACAGCTTCAACTCTTCTGGGAAGGCTTTCCACAAGGATTAGGAGTGTGTTTATGGGAATTTTTGACCGTTCTTCTAGAAGCACATTTGTGAGGTCAGGCACTGATGTTGGACGAGAAGGTCTGGCTCACTGTCTCTGCTCTAATTCATCCCAAAGGTGTTCTATGGGGTTGAGGTCAGGACTCTGTACAGGCCAGTCAAGTTCCTCCACACCAAACTCACTCATCCATGTCTTTATGGACCTTGCTTTGGTCACTGGTGTGCAGTCATGTTGGAACAGGAAGGGGTCATCCCCAAACTGTTCCCACAAAGTTTGAGCATGAAATTGTCCAAAATGTCTTGGTATGAAGCTGAAGCATTAAGAGTTCCTTTCACTGGAACTAAGGGTTCGAGCCCAACCCCTGAAAAACAACACCTGAATTCAATGATTTGGAGAGGTGTCCCAATACTTTTGGCAGTATAGTGTATGCCAAGATATCATTGATTTTTGAAATGAAATTAAATCTGATTCTTATTATTTAGAATTTTTGGTTCATTTTATCTGAAATTGAAATTTGTTGAATGTCACACTTAAGGATGTATGATTTGAGTGATTTTTTTTTTAATGAATATATGTACGTGTATAAACAATATCTGAAAAGCATTCCGTCTCGGCCCATGTATGTTGAATTCATTTTTAAAACTAAAATATTTAGTTGATAGTTGTACAGCTCACAAAAAAACTACACTAAAGTGATGATAAATTCTTGAAACTTTATTATGATTTTTTTTTTTTACTTTCCACAAGTAAACATTTCAGGGTTTCAATGTGTGTGTGTTTTTTTTTAATTTAATTCTAATATATAATATTGATATAATATTTAAAAGAAATTCGCAAATACATTAGGAATCAATTAAAAAGAAAAGTGACATTTTAGTTTTGATAAAAATATATTTTAAATCTTAGGTTCATTTATATATTTTTAAAAAAGAAAAAAAAATACATGAAATGAAAATAAATTAACATTAAAAACATTTAACAGGTAAAAAATATATAACAAACATAAAGGTAAGATACAAACAGAAGAAACACTTGTAAAATGAAAACACAAATTAAGCTACAATCTTAAGATGAGATTTTAAGTATTATTTGTAAAAGTGATTTTATGGAAGGTTGTTCCATACTCATTGTCATGAGTTAGCTGCTGTATTTTCTTCGTAGATTTAATAGTAGCTCTTTAGTTCTTCATAGGAAATCACTCACACGTTGTTTGATTTCCTATAAAGTTTGTGTAAGCTTGAGGGGTGTCCCACTAACAAATTCCCATCCTCCAGCATGTGCCTCCTTCACGCCCGGGGAAGATCGCTTTAATTAGAAATCCTTGAAGCATATTGCCTTTACTGTTGCAGGTAGGTCGGAATTTTGGTAGAAAACTTAAACAAACTTTGTGTCTAAGCTGACAAGGGAAAAAGAGAAAGCAAATAAAAATAAAATGAAAGATTTGTCATGAAATGAAATAAGGGATGTTATTTTATATTTGGTCAGTTGTTCATGGCAACAAACACATAATAAAACATACACATACATTCACGGATCAGTAGTATATTAAGAAATAAAGCGGCGGAACTTCCAACCTCAATACAGACACCAAAATCTACAAGTTTCTATCTACTAAAAAACACAGTTCCTCCAAGAACATTTAACTAACCCCTAAAAATAAAAGCTGCACTTTCACCAGCTCTTACACCTTTACTCTATAGATAAATACACTTTTCTGAACGTTTCCTGAAAGTTCTACTGTACTTCTACTTCCACTGATACTCAGTATCAACAAATCGACTAAATAAGTTCTTTATTTAAAATGAGTTTATGATCTAAATCACTGGATTTTGTCTCTATAGTTTTTACATTGAGTTCAAACAAAATGAACCATTATGATGTAAATTGTGTATTGCAAAAAATGTAAAAAAACAAAACAAAAACAAAACTGAGCAGAAGCACTTATTTCACGAAGTGCAGATTAAAAGCCATACATTTATCTATTCTTCGGGTTTTACTCAAATGTGTTCATTTGTCTTGGTGTGGCTGTTGTCATCATAATATGCTTTATTCTCATTTGTTTTGTTCCTTTGTTGGTGCTATGTTAAATAAAGTGTTACAGGTCATAGGTCAATCTTATGAAAGCTCCATATGCTATATGAGAGATGTGATGTGTGAGGCAGTGACCTGATCTTTCAGAATAGACTAATACTAAAATTTTAGGTAAAAAAACAAAACAAAACAAAAAAATAAAACAATAAAGGTACAAAAAAAAGTTTGTGGATTGATAAAAATAATTTACTTTAAAGGGGAAAACAGGGGGAACTTCTACAACCCTTTAGACACTTTGGAGGAACAGTAACAGAGGTCAATTAAAGAAAGAAAACAAAGTAAGGAATAAAGTGAATGTTTTTACCTTCCCAAGTTTCCTTTCCACTCTTTTTATAGCCGACTTTAAAATTCTCTTGCATATTAAACACTTAACAAATCGTGCATCCTAAAAAACAACAACACAATAGGATGCTTAAGGCTGTTAAAATTAGTTTTCAAACCATTTTTAAAACAAGATCAGAAAGCAAGCAAATAATTGAAATAATAGAATTTTTTTGGGTATTTTTGTTTTTAGAAACTGAAAAACGCAGCTATGATAATCACCTTAATTAAAGAGTCACACATACCTCGGTCTGATTGCCTTTTCCGTGTCTAGGCTCCACAGAGAAACCCTTAAAGAGCATTCTTCTTTCTGCCTCGTCCTGTGTTTGAGGATTTTGGGGAAAAACCTCACCCCGTAATATTCCTGTTCGAAACGATTTCCCGGGGTCAATTAAGGTTTATTTCTAGGCAACGTTTAGTTTCAACAATATTTTTTATTGATTTTTAAACAGAGACATAATATACAAGGTAAACATGTAGTGTGCCTTAATCTGGATTTATAAACCCCTTACACACACACCCCTGTACCCCCCACCACACCCCACCCAACCCCAACTCCAAGCCAGCCTTTACATGTTTAACACAGGCTGAACGCCACGAATAATAAAGAAAAAGAAAGAAAAGAGAAAAAATAAATAAATCGATTAAGAAAAAAAACAAAAAAAAAACAAAAAAAAAACAACTGGAGCTGGAAGTCTGGGTCCAAGAAAGAAGGGAAAAAAAAGAAAAGAAAAAAAATACATACACCTGAGAAAACTGACCAATTAAATAAAATAAAAGGAGGGATTAAACTATAGATTTATTTATTTATTTTTTAAAGTGAAGGAAGGGACAGATGTGACGTAGATTCAACAAAATACAATAAGAGTAAAAAGAACAGAAGTGGAAGAGGTGAATGTTGATGAAGAAATGTTTAATCGAATGGTAAAACATTGCAAATTCATTAGAAAGTGCAGGATTATATTATATTAAATTAAAATTAATTTAAAAATACACACAAAATAAAAAAAAAAAACTATACACAAGTAGCTATACCAACAAATAAAAATTTTTAAATATTATGGTCATATTTTTGGTTAAACTTTGGGATTTTTTTTTCCTCTTAATTTATTTGACAGTACATGGTGAACTGTACTAAATTTATCATTTCTGTCATTTTTACTTTCTCCAGCTTAAAATCAATTAATCCATCACTTCCTAGATATAGTATGTAAGGCATTCAATACCACTGTAAAGTGAGCGCAATGGAAATGTAACATGGAAATAACGAAGGTTTCTGACCTGAGAAGACCAAAAGCAACACAACGTGAAACAACGTCCGCATTTCTCCCGTCGATTTCTAACCCGATGTAAGAATATATCCTGCAGTTAAAGAATAAACTTTAAATTTAACTTTAAACCTTAAATTTTTTTTTTTACAGCTTTTCTGACTAAATGGTTCCTCGATTCTTCTTTTCTGTTGTGGTTGTTCAGAAAAGCCGCCAAGTAGACTAAACAAAAGAGACGCTGAACACCTCGTCAGGCTTGAAATAATCTGCTGATGGTGATGTTTAGTCTTCTTCCGGGTGTGAGATGGGGATGTCCAGTCTGACACACCACACACACCATGTTTTTGGCATTGTTTTATTGTTTAATGCAAAACATGTGGTTGAAAAGTATTTCCCTCTGTAGAAATTAACGGTAAAACATTTAATTATATTTTTGACTATAGTAAATAAAAATAATATAACTTTTGTTTTTTATATAAGAACGTATTATTATTTTTTTTAGACCTACCCTAGAAAAATAAGATTAATTTTACGAAAATGTTTTGTAGGAAGTTTTAATGGGTTAGTTCATTTCATCATCGTTGTCTTTATTTGTCACATATACATTTCTGCACAGTGCAATTCTTTCTTTGTATATCCCATCCTTGTGGGTTGGGGTCAGAGTGCAGGGTCAGCCATGATGCAGTGCCCCTGGAGCAGGGTGGGTTGGGGGCCTTGCTCAAGGGCCCAACGGTGGCAGCTTAGTGGTGCTGGGGCTTGAACCCTGATTTTACAGTCAATGACCCAGAGCCTTAACCACTTGAGCCACCACCACCCCAATTATGACCGTTATGAAGGGTGCCAATACTTTTGGATTTGAGGCACATCCTATATTCGAGACAATTCTGCAGTATTAATCTGTATTTGTCAAAGGTACAAGAAAATGATCTAAAGAAATGAAACTGGACCCAGATGTACAATACACACATGCATTTACACACGGCTCATTCTTTTATTATTTCATCAGCAAGCTTTGTTCTTCTTACACACCCCCATTTTGCCACCGGGGAAAAGTTTTCGCATTAGTATGGGTCTGAGTTCATAAAATTTGCTTTGGCATTTTCTCCGAAGGTTGGGTAAAAACATGTGACACAGGGCAGCTGTTCTCTGGAAAAAAAAATAAAGACACACCGTTAAGACTTTATATTTAGCACTAGCGTGTTTTCCAATCATAAGAAGACTGATGTTTTGAGATAAACCATGAATTAGAAATGAATTAGAAATGAACAGAAATTCATTTTATGTACCCTATCATATCGTCCGCCTACATAGTTCATCAGCCCCTGAACAATGGTCTTGCACACAAAACAGGATCCAATTTTTTTTTTTGCTCCGTCCTGTGAAAGAAAAGCGCAAAAAAAAGTCAAAATATCAAATGACAAAATATCATATCCATATCACATAAACACTCCAGACCTCAACACTAATCACACACTGCTTTTCTGAAAATCGTTTCAATCTAAACAGAGCAGCATTCATTCCTTAATATAGTAAATTACACCAATCAGGCATAACATTATGACCACCCGCCTAATATTGTGCTGGTTCCCCTTTTGCTGCCAGAACAGCCCTGACCCGTCCTGCACTGTGTATTCTGACCCCTTTCTATCAGAACCAGCATTAACTTCTTCAGCATTTTGAGCAACAGTAGCTCATCTGTTGGATCAGATCACACGGGCCAGCCTTCTCTCCCCACGTGCATCAATGAGCCTTGGCTGTCAATGACCCTGTCACCGGTTCACCACTGTTCCTTCCTTGGACCACTTTTGATAGATACTGACCACTGCAGACCGGGAACACCCCACAAGAGCTGCAGTTTTGGAGATGCTCTGATCCAGTGGTCTAGCCATCACAATTTGGCCCTTATGCCCAAACTCGCTCAAATCTTTACACTTGTCCATTTTTCCTGCTTCTAACATCAACTTTGAGGACAAAATGTTGACTTGCTGCCTAATATATCCCACCCACTAACAGGTGCCATGATGAGGAGATCAGTCTTATTCACTTCACCTCTCAGTAGTCATAATGTTATGGCTGATCAGTGCATCTGTTCTGTCGCATTTACAAAATATTCACTGTAAACCGTACCCGATGGTGATGGTCGCTCGGATGTGTATTGTTTCCGAGTTCAGACAGCGTTGATGTCTCCGTCTCGGACCGCAGATGTTCCTCATGTCGACGGCTCTCACAATGTAGAATAACTGTAAGTGCGAATGTATTGTTATGCTATGAATGTATCGGATAATGTAAATGCCATGCTAAATATTGAATATTTCTGGGTCTTGTGGAGATTCTGTATTTTTATAAACGTCCAGAAATTTAGATTGGAGTTATAACTTTCGAATTTTAACATACGCCTAACAATTAAACATTCTGATCTTTGTAAGAAGATGATTATTTAACGTTTATGAAAGCAGTTTTTAGTGTCAGAGCTTCCAGACTTCAGGACAGAGGGATTTACACTGAGGTTTCTATATAACAGGCATATAGGGTTGTTTTTCTTCTTATAATCATCAAAAGAGTGAAAACAGAGCCGGCTGTTCAGAGCTGATATATTCACTCCCTCCACAACAGTTTTTTTGTTTTTGCTTAAAAACCTGAATTGGTGAAACTGCAAGCACAAGATCTTTCTTTTAAACTCCTTGCAGTGAAGACGCCCATGTAAAAGTTGCAAGCTGTTCCGAATATCACAGAGTTTGCAGGGTTTTGCGTTAATTTCTCAATCACAAATTCAGGAATAAAACGCTACTCGACGTGTTGCTGTCGGACAATATTGACCTTTGCTGTGATAAGAGTGAATCCCCCTCATGTCTGACCGCATCACACCAACTGCTTGTTGATTATGGAAGTTTCTCACCTGTGACCGCCAGAAGAAATCCAAGATGAAGTGAAAGGTGATCCACTCTCCTCATGATCTCACACTTACAACTGAATCTGAAATAAAGTTTTGTCCACTGAAGATCAAACTGAAATGTATAAACATGCAGCAGAGTCTACGGTGAAAATGTTCTGTTTAGCCTCCCTCTGTCTCACCTCCCCCTCTCTCTCTCTCTCTCTCACTCTCTCCCTCTGTCTCACCTCCCTCTCCCTCTCTCTCTCTCTCTCTCTCTCTCTCTCACCCCCCCTCTCTTTCTCTGTCTTCCTCTCTCTCTCTCTCTCTCTCTCTCTCTCTCTCTCTCTCCCCCCCTGTCTCACCTCCCCCCCCCTCTCTCCCTCTGTCTCACCTCCCTCTCTCTCTCTCTCTCTCTCTCTCTCTCACCCCCTCTCTTTCTCTGTCTTCCTCTCTCTCTCTCTCTCTCTCTCTCTCTCTCTCTCTCTCAGTGCATGCTGGGAGCATTTGGGTGTGTGTGAGAATGCTTTTCAAAAGTAAAAAATAAATAAATACAAAAAATTAAAAATTAAAAAATATTTAAAAAAAAAACCCCAAAAAACTGTAGTGTTAATTTGTAGTGACAGTGGTGGAGGTGGAGGTGTGTAGTTGGAGTGTGTGGTGAGAACTGGAGTGGGATTGGAATGGCGTGAATCTGCTAATGAAAAATGGAATTGTGGTAAGTGGAGACTTGATTATTGTGCCATTGAGTGTGGAGATGTGGGTCATAAGAGATTAGCATGTCCACACAAAACTCAGGCCAATGAGAAGGCAGCGCCACAGAGTACTGAGGGTGAAAAAAACGAGTCAGAAAACGTGCAAACTGTGGAGTCAGAACACGACAGTGCTCAGAGCTCTGAGAAAAACGAGGAAGGGACTGAAGTGAATAACCAAACTGAAAATACCGTGAATGAAACAATAGAACCAGCCAATAATGATGATGCAGAGGTAAATGAAGGTGATAAAAACGACAGGTCAGAGGATGAGGAATCTTGTGATAAGAGATGAGAGACGAGAGAGGAAGACACACTGTCTGAGATATCTGATGTTGGCTCACAGGTGATGGAGGACACATACACCCCTGACAAAATTAATGAATTCCTCGACATAACCTTTGACAAATCTATTGATGAAGATTTCTTCCCAGATGTGGATAAATTCATAGCCTCTGTGTTACTGTTGCAAAAACAGCTACCTATGATGTTCTAGACAAAAAGAAAAGATTCCGGTTGAAAAAGATTATAACAAAATTATGGAAAAGTAAAGCATCGGCTTCATCAAAATAGATAAGTGACCAAATCACAGGTGGTGTTTCTCCAACTTTCCTGTCTCTTTTCTGCTTCTATCCTTCTTTTACATCTTTATATGGATATTATGAGAGTAGCATCATTAAATATTAATGGTGGGAGGGACAGGAATAAATTAGTAATGATTACAGAACTTTTAAGAATTAAGAAGGTTAATGTTACTTTTCTACAGGAAACACACAGGGATAATGATAATGAAGTTGCATGGGGAATGTGGTGGAAAGGGAATATTGCAATGAGTCAAGGGTCAAGAAACAGTGCAGGGGTAGCCATTTTATTCTCTGAAAAATTTGATAGTAACACTTCTTATAAAGATAGACGAAATTGTTAAAGAAAGATGGTTAGTAGCACAAACAGAGCACAAAGGTACAATATTTGTATTTGTTAATGTCTAACGGTTCAGAACGGCTGATTTTCTTCATGAAACTAAAGAGTGTTATTGAGAAATATGATGAGAATGTGTCTCATACTCAGTGGAGACTGGAACTGTACAAGTGATTTTACTGTAGATAGAAATGGGGAGGAACCCCATCATCAGTCAAGTGTAGCTTTGATGAATGTTCTTAATGATTTTCACCTAATAGATGTTTGAAGAACAAGAAATATAAAAGTAAAGCAATACACATGGCTAAAAGTGGTTGACAATAGAGTCAGTGGTGCAAGATTTTGTTTGGAAAAGACACGGAACAGCAGGGTGATAAACACGTTTATTGCACCTAGTGGTTTTTCAGACAATCATATTGTCATTTTAGATGTTAATACAAAGAAAACCTCAAAATCCAACTATTACTGGATATTCAGTGTTAAGTTATTACACAATGTTTTCTTTTGTGAAAATTTTAAAGTGTTTTGGAATAGTTGAAGACTGACAAAGTGTACATTTGATAATCTTAGCCAGTGGTGGGATGTGGGAAAAGTCAATATTAAAATGCTTTTCCAGAATTATACATATCACTCATCTGCTGCAGTGAAAACAACTGTTACAAAGTCACAAAGAGACATTGACCTTCTGGAAAGCAAAATTGTAAATAACAACGAACCTGTGCAACATGATGAACTAAATAAGAAAAGATGAGAACTGAGCTCTCTCTTACAAGAACAAGCTAAAGGAGCACTGATAAGAACAAGATACTGTTCCATCAAAGACATGGATGCTCCCAGTGCCTACTTCTTCAACCTTGAAAAAAAGGGAATACAACAGAAGACGATATAAAAACAATGTTTTTATTTCATACATATGGTTATTGTACTCCAGCGTGTATGTAATGGTTAAAGCAGGAGGTGGATTAAGTGCTCCAATACCTGTGTCAAGAGGCATAAGGCAGGCACTTTCTGGACACTTTTACAGTTTAATCATTGAACCACTGCTATGCAAACTAAGGAAAAAGTTAATGGGTATGTCAGTCCCCAGTGTAAATGGCCCTTGTAAAGTGTTTTTATTAGCATACGCAGACGTCATCACAGTTTTCATCACAGGTCAAGAAGACGTTACTATTTTAACACAAGTTATCGGAGTGTATGAAAAGGCCTCCTCTGTCAGGGTAAACTGGACTAAAAGTGAGGGATACATCATTGGAAACTGGCAGCAAACTGCAGCTCCACAACTCCCAGGAGGACTACAGTGGAAAAGAGATGGGCTAAAAATTCTAGGGGTCTTCTTAGGAAATGAATAGTTTCAGAAGAAAAACTGGGAAGGGCTGTTGGAAAAGGTGTCGAGCTGACGGTCTAAGTGGAAATGGTTATTGCCCCAGCTATCCTACAGAGGAAGAGTACTGGTAGCAAACAATCTGGCTGCCTCCACTTTGTGGCACAAAACTACAGTCATAGAACCACCAGAAGATTTGCTTGCTGACATACAAAGGTTGATGGTCAACTTCTTCAGGAACGGGCAACACTGGATCCGTGCCCCAGTATTATACCTCCCAGTGCATGAGGGCGGTCAAGGGCTGGTGGACGTCCGAACTCGAATCCGCGCTTTCAGGGTACAAGCTGCCCGAGACTCCTATATAACGAGGATGTGCTCTGGGAAAAAAACTGCTAGTGTGATCCTGAAGCGAGTGGGAGACTTGGGACTCGACACACACATGTTCCTAATGAACCTCCAGGATGTGTGCTTATCAGGGCTCACTCCCTTCTACAGATCCATGCTGCAAACGTAGAAGATTGTGGTAAGAACAGAGCGGGAGGTGAACTGTCCAGAACAATGGACCCCTGAGGAACCACTGTTCTTCAACCAACTAATTCCAACAAGATTGCTGTCCGTGGTGAGTATACGACAATGCCTGCTGAGGAACAGAATTGTTAAGCTGGGTCAGTTATTACAAGAGGAAGGGTGGAAAATGACCGACAAACTCAAAGAGCTAACGGGTTTGAGATCTTCTCGTCTGGTGTCAAAGTTGAAGGAGGAAATATACAGTGCACTACCAAGTGGCCACAGGACCTTCAGGAGACACAACAATCTGGAAGAAACAGAGAGCAAGAAGGAGTTCCCTGAAATAAGGATCTCTCCAGCAGTAAGAGTAGAAGAAAAATGTCTGATTGGAAGAGCTAAACTGGCGCTGTGGAAAACACAGAAAAATAAAGGGCTGCAGCTCGCCACTTTAGACTCTGAAGTGATATTAAAGCGACTAGTAGCAGCGAGGCTAAAGATTGAATTTGTCTTTTACAGGTTGACGAATAATGTGTTGGGTTTTTGTGATGTCTGGTGTGTGATGCTATATGTAATGTTTATGATGATTATTTTAAATTTGTAAAAGATCTTAATAATCAAATGTATTTATTTTCAATTAGGATTCTCTCTCTCTCTTTCACCAGAAAAAAGCACCCCTAAACACTCCTCTTTTCACTCCAGTATTTCAAACTGATATAATATTACATATATATTTTTATTTATTTATTTATCTATTTTACAGGACACTAAAATTAGAAGCAAAACTCCAAGCTGGAAAGCCTTTTTTTGGCTCGATGCAGTTTGTTTTTTTGTTTTTTTTGAGTGCATGCATTTTTGTGGCTTTTAGGTGTCAAACTCCTCTCACGAGAAACATGAAGTTCATTTAAACCCACAAATGTGTCTGTTAATGGTCATTACCACAAATGCTGAGCTTTTACAAATTTACTGATGACCGTTGCACTGTGTATTGTGCTACACCAGGGGTTTCCAACACGTCACCCACTTCTGAGTAGACCCACAGCGTTAGGAATAAAGCTACTTTGAACTTGGAAGCTGCTGGAGATTGGACAGCGTTAGGAATAAAGCTACGATGCTGCTAAAGTAAAAGCGCTGAATGAATCGATCCTGCTGCAGGAAGATGCAGGACGAGTGAGCTGTAGACGGTTCTTATTAGTGCAGCTGGTGTTTCAGAGTAAAGTACTCTTTAATATTTCCCATTGCACATGCATATGAATGCCATAAAAATACTATTATTTAAATCACATAAAGTCCAATACAATGTCTCTGTATTAGAAATGAATATTACCTTCAATATCGAAGTGTTCTCTTTTAATAATCTAAGTTTAGGATCAGTCTTTAGCAGCCACTTTAACGATAGAAGATAGAAGGCAAAAAAAGAAGGTAGAATAAAAGATATTATAGGAAATAACCTTTGTATGCAAATAATTTTATGGAAAAAATTAATTTTATTTATTTATTTTTTTGCACCTGATTTTGTACTATGAAATTCGCTAGCCGTCGTTCCTGCAACTGGTTGCTATAGTAACATGGTGGGCGGAACTAGCATTTCACTTTTGACAACAAATCAGTTAAAATGAAAGACATTTCCCCACCGGAAATCGAAAAACTTTTGTCTTCCTTCCTCTGAGATGCCACATTTTCTAAATTTTTTCAAGTCATGTCATCAACATCGAGGGACAAACTCTCATTACAACCCCCCCCCCCCCGACATGTCATAACAGTGGTATTTAATATTTTTTATATAATAATAATAATAATAATAATAAAAAATGTAAACTATCTTGCTATGATGCTGATCTGTGAAACATGAGATTGCAAATCTCGTGTTTTATATCTAAACGCAAAATTGTAATTTTTAAAATTTATTTATTTATTTATTTATTTATTTTACAAAATTCAAGCAATAAATCGGCAAAAGCTAGTTAAAGAACAATTTGGTGCATTTAGTAAAATACATGATTTTTACCAAAATGCAGAATTTGATCTCTAAATGGTAAATTTCTATCTTTACCAAAATTTTACTTTTCTTTTCTTTCTTTTTTTTTTTTTTTTTCAAAATCCACAAAAGCTCAAAATATTTTAAAACAATGTTCACCATCCGTACAAATCCAGCTGCAGTAATGATTAATATTTATTCATAACAGAAATACAGATTTGGGAAATCAATCAAGTCAATCAATTACAGGAATAAACATTTACTTAATAACAAGAACATATTTTTGGTCACTTTTTTAACATCAGGCTGTCCAAGTGTTCGGACATTTTGGAAAAAAAAAAAATAGATTAATCACAAACAATGAGAATTTTTAGACATTTCTTACACTGTGTTTCCATGTGTTTAGCACAGTTTGATTCGTTTGCAGACGGCGTGGGGTTTCTTTTCAGACATGATGATGTTAACCAGCTTTTCTCTGTATTTATTAATCAATTTCTTGCAAGGGCTTTCTAGAAGTTTCAGTTTTTCACACACTTTGTTAAGAGCTTCCTCGATGCTGTTCTAGAGGGAAAAGAAAAACAGAATCAGGTACTGTACTCCAGAATCTGATTTACTAGTAAAAATATGAGAACACTGAAAATGGATTATACAGTGTGAGAGATTGAGCTTGTGGTTAGTGAAAAGGTGACCGATGTCGATGTTAGCAGCTATCACATTTAAAATTTGTAAGAATGGGGAAAAATGTAAGGTTAATAGTTGATTTGTGTATTCAGACCTTTGAGACTTCATTTCCAATCATTTTAAGGACTTGACCCACGAGTTTTGTACACACATTACATTTAACAGGAACGCCGTCTTCTTCCTGCGTGAGTGAGAAGTCAGAGAAATGAGTTAAAATATAGTTTAGAAATCGAACAATCCGGTTAGCGAGTGTTTTAGCTACCTGCAGATCGCGCTGTGTACGTGTAAACCTCGAGGTCTTTGTCGCTGAGGAGCTGATCCTTACACTGCGCCGCTCCTAGTGAGGAAATAAAAGATGTTTGTAGAAAAGACATTTCAAAAGCGGTCACTTGCAGAGTTTGTTCAGGAGAAGAAAATGATGTTCAGTGAAATGGATAAAGAATATAATCGTTGATATGGCGACGTTTTCTGTGACTTGTTTAATATTTAAGATCGGAGTCTCTGCTGTCAGTGCAACAGATTTTATAATAAATTTCAGCAATAAAATCTAGTTGCATTTATTTCCACCTCAATAATGAGTCTAAAACTTATTCTTGTTGTGACAAAACTTTCACCAGCAACAAATACACTCCCAAATACTCCTCTTTTCACGCCTGTTTTTCAAACTGATATAATATTACATTTGGTTTAATTTATTTTTCCACATGACACTTACCTAAAATTAGAAGCAAAACTCCAAGCTGGAAAAGAGCCTGCATGTTTTTCTTTCTCGATGCAGGTTGAAGAGAGTTTGTCCGTTTTTGTGCGTTCAGGAGGCTTTTATGTATGAAAGTCAAACTCCTCCCACTAGAAACACGAAGTTCATTTAAACCCACAAATGTGTCTGTTAATGGTCATTACCACAAATGCTGAGCTTTTCCAAATTTACTGATGACTGCTGCACTGTGTATTGTGCTACACCAGGGGTCTCCAACACGTCCTGCTAGTCAAGGTCTGTTGACATCAGCCACTGCTGAACAAATGTCCAGAGTCGTAATGGTCCATGGAACATGGAATGTCTCTGGCCATGATTTTTTTTTTTTTTTTTGGGAGAATGGACCGCAGTCAACTGAGCTGCTAGATTCTGGATTTTTAGACTGAGAGTACACCTGATGGACTGGAGCCAGAAAGGAGTGAAGGTGTGCTGACTGCTGGTACTGATGAAGGAAGTATTTGTAGATCCAAAGTGACCACCTCTGTGTCTTAAATGCAGAGGGTAGACAACGCAAGGGACTGACCAAGATTGTTGATCTACTGCTGAATGACCGGCAGTAGATCAGCAATATCATCTTGAGTTACATATTTCAGGTGTAGATTCCAGTCCGGAGTTTAATCGCTTATCTCTCAGTGTCTGTTGGGTGTGTTTGGAAATTGTTGGAAAAGTTCTCAGGCTGATGTCCCTTCACTCACAATGCTCATTGCACTACAAAGAAGGAAAAGAATGATGATGAACAATTATTGTCATGTCACAGATTGCAATAATCCAGTAGGTCCTCCTGGTTCATACAGTAGTAAGTGCTCTTGATTGGTGTGATGCAGTAACCTTACGCCTTACGCTTTTCAGTAATGAAGTAGACTGCAGAATTTTTATGATTGAGTATTAAGATAATCTTACCAACTTCAGGATCATGCTCAACCTTACTGATAACCACAAACATGTTAATTTTTGGATTTGGTTCATTTGAGTGTTTCTTCATAAGCAATGAAAGTATTTTCAGGTCCAAAATCATAATTTGCAGTGGATTCCCTGATGCCATCGTTGTAGTCAAGTCGAAAAAACTCTAGATGCTTGAAAAAGTTCCTCTGCAAGGCTTGAACACACATTTTTAAAGTTTTGCAGTCCACAGTGTGACCCAGACTGAATGATGAGCTCCGGATAATAACTCATGTAATGATTCTTAGGTTTAAGTTGATGGTGGGGAAAGGCTTGTATATATATATATATATATATATATATATATATATATATATATATATATTTTAAAATTCATAACAGAAATACAGATATGAGTAAACATCAAGCTGCCCATGGGAATAGGGTTTGTCAGTTTTTGTGCGGTCAGGTGGCTTTTATGTGTCAGACACCACACTCCTTCATGTGGGAAAGTCAAACTTCTCCCTCTAAACCCAAATAAATAAATAAATAAATAAATAAATACAAAAATAAATAAAAAGTAAATAAATTTAAAACCTTGGCTGAACTTAATCAATATACAGTATATTTTTCTTTATTCATCAAATCTGATCTCATGTATCCTTTTAAAGCTTTTAGCTGGTTTTACTTCTTTTTTTTCCACAAATATTTTTATTGATTTTTACATTATATTTATGAAAAGCACAACAAAACTCCCGTTCCCCTGAGCCACCCCCCACCCCTACACACATACCCAACAACATCCTACTTTCGGCAACAAAAAGAACTCCTGACAGAGATAGTTCAGTTTTTATATAGACGTCATGAATTGTACAAAGAGTGTCCAGATCTCATAGAAGTCCTCAATTTTCCCTTTTGCAAGATAAATTCAAATTCAATTTTATTGGTCACATACGAAATCATACACAGTACGACATGTAGTGAAATGCTTTTTACGACTGTCTTACATAAAAAGAAAGAGTAAAAAAGAAAAATTTAAGTGTGGACATGAAAAATAGGGGATGTAGTTAAGAATATGTAGGAAAAAGTAGGGAAAATTAAATGGTGGAAATCACAAACGAAAATAATGTGGGATAGACTGAAAAAGATACAAAAACTTTGGCAGGATTGACATTTTAATGATGTTAACACGTCCAATCATTGAAATGGGTAACGAGTTCCATGTCTCTAAACTCTCAGATATTTTTTGTACCATAGGGTCATAATTGATGGATATGATCTTATCTATGTTGGGAGCTATTTTAATTCCCAAGTAAGTGAAACCCTCAGGGGTGTAGGGGAACTGCGTGTTCATTGGGGGGCATTTTCTCTCCTGGTCACTCAATAATAACAGGGCACTTTTTCTGTTGTTTATTTTATATCCAGAGAATTCTCCAAAGGTGTTGAGAAGCTGAGTAAGGGCTTGCACAGAATTTCCTATATTTGTTAAAAACAAGACAATATCATCTGCAAAAAGAGATAGACGATGTTCAATGTCCCCTATCCTGATACCTGAAATCTCAGAGGACTGACGAATAGCCATAGCTAGGGGTTCAATAGCGAAAAGAAATAATAAAGGAGACAATGGACATCCCTGCCATGTGGATCTACAAAGACTGATAGATTTTGAAATTTGATTGTTTGTTGACATTTTAGCTATTGGATCTGTATATAATAACTGGATCCTTTTGAGCTATCTCTCTCCAAGACCAAATCTTTTAAGAGTTTCAAAAAGGTACCTCCATTCTATTCTATCAAAAGCCTTTTCAGCATCCAGTGACAGGATTGCATGGTCCCTGGCATTTTGTTTTGAATACAATATGTTTAATAATCTACGAGTATTATGGTATGCTTGTCTACCAAGCACAAATCCATTCTGATCATTTGCAATTAGTCTCGGAATGTATAATTCAATCCTCCTCGCCAAAGCCTTCCATAGTATTTTAGTGTCACATGACATTAGGGATATGGGGCGATAGGAGGCCATTTCCATGGGAGATTTACCTGGTTTTATCAAAAGGGAAATTACTGCTGATCTCAAGGACTGTGGAAGGATTCTTTCTTCATAGGACTCATTAAACATTTCAAGCATATGGAGCAATAATTTATCTGAAAATGTCTTATAAAATTCTATTGGTAAGCCATCTGGCCCAGGAGCCTTGCCACTATTCATATGATTAAGTGCTTCTTTAAGTTCTTCAATACTCAGGTTCCTGTCGAGATGAATTTTAGTGTCCTCAGCTAATATTGGAAATTCAAGTTGATTTAAAAAAGTATTTTGTTTTTCTTTATTATCAGGATATCCAGATTCGTATAGATCTTCATAGTAATTTGTAAAAGCGTTATTTATGTCGACTGGGTCTACAAGGCTCTCTCCAGTATCCAATATAACAGAATTAATAGCTCTGTTAGTCTGTATTTTCTTGATTCTCCATGCTAGTAGTTTTTCAGCTTTTTCTCCCTGATCATAATATGACTGCTTTAACCACAGCAAACTGGTAGCTATTTTATTTAGTATTAGGAAAAAACTCTAGATGCTTGAAGAAGTTCCTCTGCAAGGCTTGAACACACATTTTTAAAGTTTTGCAGTCCACAGTGTGACCCAGACTGAATGATGAGCTCCGGATAATAACTCATGTAATGATTCTTAGGTTTAAGTTGATGGTGGGGAAAGGCTTGTTTTCTGGAATAGAAGTATATATATATCAATAAGGACTCTTAAATACTCTATCTGGTCAGCTGAAATAGCTGGTTGTCACAGTAAGGAGACACCACCTGAAGCGGAGATCAAACCCAGATCTAAATAAAAGATCAGCTTTATTAACAAAACTAAAACATGGCTCGCAAGATTCCTTTGCACACCTGTCCATCAGGTAACACTACACCAGGGGTCTCCAACCTTTTTTCCTCTGAAAGCTACTTTGATAAGCTATTTTTGTGTGCATTAAAATATATATATATTAAAATTCATAACAGAAATACAGATACGAGTAAACATCAAGCTGCCCATGGGAATAGGGTTTGTCAGTTTTTGTGCGGTCAGGTGGCTTTTATGTGTCAGACACCACACTCCATGTGGGAAAGTCAAACTTCTCCCTCTAAACCCAAATAAATAAATAAATAAATGATTCATAAATAATTATAAAAATAAAGTAAATAAATTTAAAACCTTGACTGAACTTAATCAATATACAGTATAATTTTTCTTTATTTATCAAATCTGATCTCATGTATCCTTTTAAAGCTTTTAGCTGGTTTTAATTTTTTAATTATTTCCTACTTACATCAATCATACTTCTAATTGAGAGATAAAGAGTTATGAGAAATAAAAGTAGATCCAAGAAATAAATCAGCAAAGGCTAGTTAAAAAAAAAGTGTATTTGGTTCATTCAGTAAAATACACGATTTTTACCAAAATGTAATTAAATCTTTTTTTTTTCTGCAAAATTTAAGCAATAAATCAGCAAAATCTAGTTAACAAGTGTATTTGATCCATTTAGTAAAATATTTTTTACCAAAATGCAAATTTTTAGCTCTAAATGGTAAATTTCTTTTTTGTTTTTTGCAAAATCCACAAGAACTCTCACCGAAATGTTCACCATCAATACAAATCCAGAAGCAGTAATGATTCATATTTATTCATAACAGAAATACAGATTTGAGAACTCAATTAAAGTAATATACATTTACTTCATAACAATAATGTTATCACGGCCGGGATCCTCGCCCTAGGCGGGGCTCGAACTCGTGTTGTCCGTGGTGCGAGCACACATGCACGCAGCTAGCATGCGGCTGAATTCAGACCCAGACCCAGGATTCAGCGAAGCGCTGCTTTTATTATATAAAGACAGGACATGGGGAAACAGACGGAAGATGAGACATGGCGCGGTTAACAGAAAATAAGAAAGACTAAACTTAAGACTGACCGGAGCATGGACGGACTGGAACCACGGTACAGATAAACAATCACGGACGAGGACATGCGCAGAAGGATCCCTATTTATAGGGCTACACATTAGGGTAAACTGGTTACAGGTGACACAATCAGGAGAGAGAACAATAGGACAGGTATAACTCGAAAAACACAAAAAAGCCGGCTTCTTGGGTTCACCTGCCAGCGCCCTCCTCAGGCCTGGCAGGGAACAGTCCAGCAGTTCCTCACAAATGTAGGCTACCCAAATGTCCGGACATTTTTGAAGAAATACACGGAATAAGCACAAGCAGAATGAGAATACAGTGGAACCTCAGCATAGGAATTGAATTGGTTCTTAAGGTGAAAATGTGTATTGTGAAACGAATTTTAGAAATAAGGAATAATGTAAATGCAGATAATCCGTTCCAGCTGTCCAAAAATATGAGCAATATTCCCAATATGAAGCGTATGGAAACTGTACGGCTGCTTACAAAGAACTGACCCAAGCCAAGCATTCCATGTCAAGGGTCCTCACAGGAAGTCGTGCCACCAAGCCTGGGCTAAAAATAGAACAGACCACGCCACCAATCTGTCAACAAAAAAACACCTGAAAAATCAGCTAGCTTTTGAACGCATGCCGAAGGTAACGTTGGTATCGTGGGTTGACTCTTTCCTAACAGCTTTCACTGACTGAAAAACAAATTCGTAAACTCTCTTCAGTTTGCTTCGCTTGGCTTTTCACTGACGCTAACACGTTTTGAACGGCTCTCGGATGTACGCGAAACTTAGCCGGTGTTTGGTTTGGTTCTGTTCGTATGCCGAAAATGCTTCGTATGCCAAAGCAAATTGCTTGCAAAATTCAATTCTTAAGGTGAAAATACATAAGACAGGATATTCGTATGCCGAGGTTCCACTGTATCTAGAAATGTCTTACATTTTATTTTCATGGAATATGCACAGTTTCAGAAGTTTGCAGACTCTCTTGGGTTGCCTTGTAGACATGATGATGTTAACCAGCTTTCCTCTGTATTTATTAATCAATTTCTTGCAAGGGCTTTGTATAACTTTCAGTTTTTCACACACTTTGTTAAGAGCCTGATCGATGCTGTTCTAGAGGGAAAAGAAAAACAGAATCAGGTACTGTACTCCAGAATCTGATTTACTAGTAAAAATATGAGAACACTGAAAATGGATTATACAGTGTGAGAGATTGAGCTTGTGGTTAGTGAAAAGGTGACCGATGTCGATGTTAGCAGCTATCACATTTAAAATTTGTAAGAATGGGGAAAAATGTAAGGTTAATAGTTGATTTGTGTATTCAGACCTTTGAGACTTCATTTCCAATCATTTTAAGGACTTGACCCACGAGTTTTGTACACACATGACACAAACCAGGAACGCCGTCTTCTTCCTGCGTGAGTGAGAAGTCAGACGAATGAGTAAAATATAGTTTAGAAATCGAACAATCCGGTTAGCGAGTGTTTTAGCTACCTGCAGATCGCGCTCGTACGTGTAAACCTCGAGGTCTTTGTCGCTGAGGAGCTGATCCTTACACTGCGCCGCTCCTAGTGAGGAAATAAAAGATGCTTGTAGAAAAGACATTTCAAAAGCGGTCACTTGCAGAGTTTGTTCAGGAGAAGAAAATGATGTTCAGTGAAATGGATAAAGAATATAATCGTTGATATGGCGACGTTTTCTGTGACTTGTTTAATATTTAAGATCGGAGTCTCTGCTGTCAGTGCAACAGATTTTATAATAAATTTCAGCAATAAAATCTAGTTGTATTTATTTCCACCTCAATAATGAGTCTAAAACTTATTCTTGTTGTGACAAAACTTTCACCAGCAACAAATACACTCCCAAATACTCCTCTTTTCACGCCTGTTTTTCAAACTGATATAATATTACATTTGGTTTAATTTATTTTTCCACATGACACTTACCTAAAATTAGAAGCAAAACTCCAAGCTGGAAAAGAGCCTGCATGTTTTTCTTTCTCGATGCAGGTTGAAGAGAGTTTGTCCGTTTTTGTGCGTTCAGGAGGCTTTTATGTATGAAAGTCAAACTCCTCCCACTAGAAACACGAAGTTCATTTAAACCCACAAATGTGTCTGTTAATGGTCATTACCACAAATGCTGAGCTTTTCCAAATTTACTGATGACTGCTGCACTGTGTATTGTGCTACACCAGGGGTCTCCAACACGTCCTGCTAGTCAAGGTCTGTTGACATCAGCCACTGCTGAACAAATGTCCAGAGTCGTAATGGTCCATGGAACATGGAATGTCTCTGGCCATGATTTTTTTTTTTTTTTTTTGGGAGAATGGACCGCAGTCAACTGAGCTGCTAGATTCTGGATTTTTAGACTGAGAGTACACCTGATGGACTGGAGCCAGAAAGGAGTGAAGGTGTGCTGACTGCTGGTACTGATGAAGGAAGTATTTGTAGATCCAAAGTGACCACCTCTGTGTCTTAAATGCAGAGGGTAGACAACGCAAGGGACTGACCAAGATTGTTGATCTACTGCTGAATGACCGGCAGTAGATCAGCAATATCATCTTGAGTTACATATTTCAGGTGTAGATTCCAGTCCGGAGTTTAATCGCTTATCTCTCAGTGTCTGTTGGGTGTGTTTGGAAATTGTTGGAAAAGTTCTCAGGCTGATGTCCCTTCACTCACAATGCTCATTGCACTACAAAGAAGGAAAAGAATGATGATGAACAATTATTGTCATGTCACAGATTGCAATAATCCAGTAGGTCCTCCTGGTTCATACAGTAGTAAGTGCTCTTGATTGGTGTGATGCAGTAACCTTACGCCTTACGCTTTTCAGTAATGAAGTAGACTGCAGAATTTTTATGATTGAGTATTAAGATAATCTTACCAACTTCAGGATCATGCTCAACCTTACTGATAACCACAAACATGTTAATTTTTGGATTTGGTTCATTTGAGTGTTTCTTCATAAGCAATGAAAGTATTTTCAGGTCCAAAATCATAATTTGCAGTGGATTCCCTGATGCCATCGTTGTAGTCACGTCGAAAAAACTCTAGATGCTTGAAAAAGTTCCTCTGCAAGGCTTGAACACACATTTTTAAAGTTTTGCAGTCCACAATGTGACCCAAACTGAATGATGAGCTCCGGATAATAACTCATGTAATGATTCTTAGGTTTAAGTTGATGGTGGGGAAAGGCTTGTATATATATATATATATATATATATATATATATTAAAATTCATAACAGAAATACAGATATGAGTAAACATCAAGCTGCCCATGGGAATAGGGTTTGTCAGTTTTTGTGCGGTCAGGTGGCTTTTATGTGTCAGACACCACACTCCTTCATGTGGGAAAGTCAAACTTCTCCCTCTAAACCCAAATAAATAAATAAATAAATAAATAAATAAATACAAAAATAAATAAAAAGTAAATAAATTTAAAACCTTGGCTGAACTTAATCAATATACAGTATATTTTTCTTTATTCATCAAATCTGATCTCATGTATCCTTTTAAAGCTTTTAGCTGGTTTTACTTCTTTTTTTTCCACAAATATTTTTATTGATTTTTACATTATATTTATGAAAAGCACAACAAAACTCCCGTTCCCCTGAGCCACCCCCCACCCCTACACACATACCCAACAACATCCTACTCTCGGCAACAAAAAGAACTCCTGACAGAGATAGTTCAGTTTTTATATAGACGTCATGAATTGTACAAAGAGTGTCCAGATCTCATAGAAGTCCTCAATTTTCCCCTTTGCAAGATAAATTCAAATTCAATTTTATTGGTCACATACGAAATCATACACAGTACGACATGTAGTGAAATGCTTTTTACGACTGTCTTACATAAAAAGAAAGAGTAAAAAAGAAAAATTTAAGTGTGGACATGAAAAATAGGGGATGTAGTTAAGAATATGTAGGAAAAAGTAGGGAAAATTAAATGGTGGAAATCACAAACGAAAATAATGTGGGATAGACTGAAAAAGATACAAAAACTTTGGCAGGATTGACATTTTAATGATGTTAACACGTCCAATCATTGAAATGGGTAACGAGTTCCATGTCTCTAAACTCTCAGATATTTTTTGTACCATAGGGTCATAATTGATGGATATGATCTTATCTATGTTGGGAGCTATTTTAATTCCCAAGTAAGTGAAACCCTCAGGGGTGTAGGGGAACTGCGTGTTCATTGGGGGGCATTTTCTCTCCTGGTCACTCAATAATAACAGGGCACTTTTTCTGTTGTTTATTTTATATCCAGAGAATTCTCCAAAGGTGTTGAGAAGCTGAGTAAGGGCTTGCACAGAATTTCCTATATTTGTTAAAAACAAGACAATATCATCTGCAAAAAGAGATAGACGATGTTCAATGTCCCCTATCCTGATACCTGAAATCTCAGAGGACTGACGAATAGCCATAGCTAGGGGTTCAATAGCGAAAAGAAATAATAAAGGAGACAATGGACATCCCTGCCATGTGGATCTACAAAGACTGATAGATTTTGAAATTTGATTGTTTGTTGACATTTTAGCTATTGGATCTGTATATAATAACTGGATCCTTTTGAGCTATCTCTCTCCAAGACCAAATCTTTTAAGAGTTTCAAAAAGGTACCTCCATTCTATTCTATCAAAAGCCTTTTCAGCATCCAGTGACAGGATTGCATGGTCCCTGGCATTTTGTTTTGAATACAATATGTTTAATAATCTACGAGTATTATGGTATGCTTGTCTACCAAGCACAAATCCATTCTGATCATTTGCAATTAGTCTCGGAATGTATAATTCAATCCTCCTCGCCAAAGCCTTCCATAGTATTTTAGTGTCACATGACATTAGGGATATGGGGCGATAGGAGGCCATTTCCATGGGAGATTTACCTGGTTTTATCAAAAGGGAAATTACTGCTGATCTCAAGGACTGTGGAAGGATTCTTTCTTCATAGGACTCATTAAACATTTCAAGCATATGGAGCAATAATTTATCTGAAAATGTCTTATAAAATTCTATTGGTAAGCCATCTGGCCCAGGAGCCTTGCCACTATTCATATGATTAAGTGCTTCTTTAAGTTCTTCAATACTCAGGTTCCTGTCAAGATGAATTTTAGTGTCCTCAGCTAATATTGGAAATTCAAGTTGATTTAAAAAAGTATTTTGTTTTTCTTTATTATCAGGATATCCAGATTCGTATAGATCTTCATAGTAATTTGTAAAAGCGTTATTTATGTCGACTGGGTCTACAAGGCTCTCTCCAGTATCCAATATAACAGAATTAATAGCTCTGTTAGTCTGTATTTTCTTGATTCTCCATGCTAGTAGTTTTTCAGCTTTTTCTCCCTGATCATAATATGACTGCTTTAACCACAGCAAACTGGTAGCTATTTTATTTAGTATTAGGAAAAAACTCTAGATGCTTGAAGAAGTTCCTCTGCAAGGCTTGAACACACATTTTTAAAGTTTTGCAGTCCACAGTGTGACCCAGACTGAATGATGAGCTCCGGATAATAACTCATGTAATGATTCTTAGGTTTAAGTTGATGGTGGGGAAAGGCTTGTTTTCTGGAATAGAAGTATATATATATCAATAAGGACTCTTAAATACTCTATCTGGTCAGCTGAAATAGCTGGTTGTCACAGTAAGGAGACACCACCTGAAGCGGAGATCAAACCCAGATCTAAATAAAAGATCAGCTTTATTAACAAAACTAAAACTAACATGGCTCGCAAGATTCCTTTGCACACCTGTCCATCAGGTAACACTACACCAGGGGTCTCCAACCTTTTTTCCTCTGAAAGCTACTTTGATAAGCTATTTTTGTGTGCATTAAAATATATATATATTAAAATTCATAACAGAAATACAGATACGAGTAAACATCAAGCTGCCCATGGGAATAGGGTTTGTCAGTTTTTGTGCGGTCAGGTGGCTTTTATGTGTCAGACACCACACTCCATGTGGGAAAGTCAAACTTCTCCCTCTAAACCCAAATAAATAAATAAATGATTCATAAATAATTATAAAAATAAAGTAAATAAATTTAAAACCTTGACTGAACTTAAATATACAGTATAATTTTTCTTTATTTATCAAATCTGATCTCATGTATCCTTTTAAAGCTTTTAGCTGGTTTTAATTTTTTAATTATTTCCTACTTACATCAATCATACTTCTAATTGAGAGATAAAGAGTTATGAGAAATAAAAGTAGATCCAAGAAATAAATCAGCAAAGGCTAGTTAAAAAAAAAGTGTATTTGGTTCATTCAGTAAAATACACGATTTTTACCAAAATGTAATTAAATCTTTTTTTTTTCTGCAAAATTTAAGCAATAAATCAGCAAAATCTAGTTAACAAGTGTATTTGATTCATTTAGTAAAATTTTTTACCAAAATGCAAATTTTTAGCTCTAAATGGTAAATTTCTTTGTTTTTTGCAAAATCCACAAGAACTCTCACCGAAATGTTCACCATCAATACAAATCCAGAAGCAGTAATGATTCATATTTATTCATAACAGAAATACAGATTTGAGAAATCAATTAAAGTAATATACATTTACTTCATAACAATAATGTTATCACGGCCGGGATCCTCGCCCTAGGCGGGGCTCGAACTCGTGTTGTCCGTGGTGCGAGCACACATGCACGCAGCTAGCACGCGGCTGAATTCAGACCCAGACCCAGGATTCAGCGAAGCGCTGCTTTTATTACATAAAGACAGGACATGGGGAAACAGACGGAAGATGAGACATGGCGCGGTTAACAGAAAATAAGAAAGACTAAACTTAAGACTGACCGGAGCATGGACGGACTGGAACCACGGTAAACAATCACGGACGAGGACATGCGCAGAAGGATCCCTATTTATAGGGCTACACATTAGGGTAAACTGGTTACAGGTGACACAATCAGGAGAGAGAACAATAGGACAGGTATAACTCGAAAAACACAAAAAGCCGGCTTCTTGGGTTCACCTGCCAGCGCCCTCCTCAGGCCTGGCAGGGAACAGTCCAGCAGTTCCTGACAAATGTAGGCTACCCAAATGTCCGGACATTTTTGAAGAAATACACGGAATAAGCACAAGCAGAATGAGAATACAGTGGAACCTCAGCATAGGAATTGAATTGGTTCTTAAGGTGAAAATGTGTATTGTGAAACGAATTTTAGAAATAAGGAATAATGTAAATGCAGATAATCCGTTCCAGCTGTCCAAAAATATGAGCAATATTCCCAATATGAAGCGTATGGAAACTGTACGGCTGCTTACAAAGAACTGACCCAAGCCAAGCATTCCATGTCAAGGGTCCTCACAGGAAGTCGTGCCACCAAGCTTGGGCTAAAAATAGAACAGACCACGCCACCAATCTGTCAACAAAAAAACACCTGAAAAATCAGCTAGCTTTTGAACGCATGCCGAAGGTAACGTTGGTATCGTGGGTTGACTCTTTCCTAACAGCTTTCACTGACTGAAAAACAAATTCGTAAACTCTCTTCAGTTTGCTTCGCTTGGCTTTTCACTGACGCTAACACGTTTTGAACGGCTCTCGGATGTACGCGAAACTTAGCCGGTGTTTGGTTTGGTTCTGTTCGTATGCCGAAAATGCTTCGTATGCCAAAGCAAATTGCTTGCAAAATTCAATTCTTAAGGTGAAAATACATAAGACAGGATATTCGTATGCCGAGGTTCCACTGTATCTAGAAATGTCTTACATTTTATTTTCATGGAATATGCACAGTTTCAGAAGTTTGCAGACTCTCTTGGGTTGCCTTGTAGACATGATGATGTTAACCAGCTTTCCTCTGTATTTATTAATCAATTTCTTGCAAGGGCTTTGTATAACTTTCAGTTTTTCACACACTTTGTTAAGAGCCTGATCGATGCTGTTCTAGAGGGAAAAGAAAAACAGAATCAGGTACTGTACTCCAGAATCTGATTTACTAGTAAAAATATGAGAACACTGAAAATGGATTATACAGTGTGAGAGATTGAGCTTGTGGTTAGTGAAAAGGTGACCGATGTCGATGTTAGCAGCTATCACATTTAAAATTTGTAAGAATGGGGAAAAATGTAAGGTTAATAGTTGATTTGTGTATTCAGACCTTTGAGACTTCATTTCCAATCATTTTAAGGACTTGACCCACGAGTTTTGTACACACATGACACAAACCAGGAACGCCGTCTTCTTCCTGCGTGAGTGAGAAGTCAGACGAATGAGTAAAATATAGTTTAGAAATCGAACAATCCGGTTAGCGAGTGTTTTAGCTACCTGCAGATCGCGCTCGTACGTGTAAACCTCGAGGTCTTTGTCGCTGAGGAGCTGATCCTTACACTGCGCCGCTCCTAGTGAGGAAATAAAAGATGTTTGTAGAAAAGACATTTCAAAAGCGGTCACTTGCAGAGTTTGTTCAGGAGAAGAAAATGATGTTCAGTGAAATGGATAAAGAATATAATCGTTGATATGGCGACGTTTTCTGTGACTTGTTTAATATTTAAGATCGGAGTCTCTGCTGTCAGTGCAACAGATTTTATAATAAATTTCAGCAATAAAATCTAGTTGCATTTATTTCCACCTCAATAATGAGTCTAAAACTTATTCTTGTTGTGACAAAACTTTCACCAGCAACAAATACACTCCCAAATACTCCTCTTTTCACGCCTGTTTTTCAAACTGATATAATATTACATTTGGTTTAATTTATTTTTCCACATGACACTTACCTAAAATTAGAAGCAAAACTCCAAGCTGGAAAAGAGCCTGCATGTTTTTCTTTCTCGATGCAGGTTGAAGAGAGTTTGTCCGTTTTTGTGCGTTCAGGAGGCTTTTATGTATGAAAGTCAAACTCCTCCCACTAGAAACACGAAGTTCATTTAAACCCACAAATGTGTCTGTTAATGGTCATTACCACAAATGCTGAGCTTTTCCAAATTTACTGATGACTCCTGCACTGTGACAATGCAAGGGACTGACCAAGATTGTTGATCTACTGCTGAATGACCGGCAGTAGATCAGCAATATCATCTTGAGTTACATATTTCAGGTGTAGATTCCAGTCCGGAGTTTAATCGCTTATCTCTCAGTGTCTGTTGGATGTCTTTGGAAATTGTTGGAAAAGTTCTCAGGCTGATGTCCCTTCACTCACAATGCTCATTGCACTACAAAGAAGGAAAAGAATGATGATGAACAATTATTGTCATGTCACAGATTGCATACTGAGGTAGAGGGTAATAATCCAGTAAGTAGCTTTTCAGTAATGAAGTAGACTGCAGAATTTTTATGATTGAGTATTAAGATAATCTTATCAACTTCAAGATCATGCTCAACCTTACTGATAACCACAAACATGTTAATTTTTGGATTTGGTTCATTTTACAGTTCATTGGTCACATACGAAATCATACACAGTACGACATGTAGTGAAATGCTTTTTACGACTGTCTTACACAAAAAGAAAGAGTAAAAAAGAAAAATTTAAGTGTGGACATGAAAAATAGGGGATATAGTTAAGAATATGTAGGGAAAAGTAGGGAAAATTAAATGAATAGAAATCACAAACGAAAATAACTTGAAAGTCAAGTGTCAGATATGCATATGCAAATATATGTCTATGTATATATATATATGTAGTATCAATATAGCAGAAAACTAAATGCAAACTGCAAAACTGCTTTATAAAACTAAATATAAAAAAACAAATATAAAAACAAAAATATAATACACTAATATAATACAGTACAATATAGTATATATATATATATATATATATATATACATAGTATATGTGAAAAATAAAACAATATAAATAAATATATATGTGTAGACTCTATAATATATAGAAGATACAGTATATGCATATATGATATATAAGGCAAATATAAACGTCCAGTTGAACAGGGAGTAAAGTGACAGTGCAGTGTGCACACAAGATGTACAGAAAAGATGTACAGTGAGTGTGGTTATTGTGTGTACAGAATAGTGCAGAGTACAAAGTAGTGCAATTATTGCATGTGCAACAATCAGCTGAGGTAGAATGTCATGTCGTGTGGGGGTCCAGAAAGTCCAGATTTCTAGGTGTTCTGGTTGAGGGCCCGAATGGCCTGTGGGAAGAAGCTCCTCCTCATTCTCTCTGTGTTTGCCTTCAAGGAACGAAAATATTTCCCTGACCTCAACAGAGAGAAGAGTACATTGTTGGGATGGCTGAGGTCCTTCATAATCTTCCTGGCTTTGGTCCAACACCACTTGCTGTATATGGTGTCCAGGTCAGGAAGCTCGGTGCGGATGGTACGCTCGGCTGAACGCACCACCCTCTGGAGAGCTTCCCTGTCCTGTTTGGTGCTGTTCCCAAACCAGGCTGTGATACTTCCCGTCAGGATGCTCTCAATGGTGCAGGTGTAGAATGTCTTTAGCACCTTTGAGGGCAGTTTAAAGTCCTTCAGGAGTCTGAGATGATAAAGACGCTGCCGGGCCTTCTTCACCAGGGTGTTAACGTGACAGGACCATGTCAGGTCCTGCGTGATGTAAACACCTAGGTACCCGAAATTGTCCACTCTCTCCACCCGGGTCCCGTCGATAGTGAGGGGCTGGTAATTCCTCTCCTGCTTTGTGCTAAAGTCCACTATCAGCTCCTTAGTCTTGCTGATGTTCAGGAGGAGATTGTTGACCTGGCACCATGTCTCCAGGTTTTTAATCTCCTCTAGGTAGGCCGTCTCGTCGTTATTGGAGATCAGGCCCACCACCACAGTATCATCCACGAACTTCATGATGTTAGTGGAGCTGGAAGTGGCCACACAGTCAAAGGTGTACAGTGAGTACAGCAGGGGGCTCAGAACACAACCCTGGGGGGCTCCAGTGCTGAGGGTGAGTGAGGGTGAGACATCGTTGCCCACCCGTACTGCCTGAGGTCTGTCTCGCAGGAAGATGGAGATCCACCGACACAGGGATGGGCTAAGGCCCAGGATCACCAACTTAATGGTGAGTATGGAGGGAATTATGGTGTTAAACGCTGAACTGTAGTCGACAAACAGCATAAGCATAAGCATAATAAATAAGCCTCGCAAGATTCCTCTGCATACCTGTCCATCAGGTAACACTACACCAGGGGTCTCCAACCTTTTTTCCTCTGAGAGCTACACTGATAAGTTATTTTTGTGTGAAATGAAATAGAGGGAATAAAGTTTGTCAGTTTTTGTGCGGTCAGGTGGCTTTTATATGTCAGACACCACACTCCTTCATGTGGCAAAGTCAAACTCCTCCCACTAGAAACTTGAAGTTACTTTAAACCCAAAAAGTGTATGTTTACAATTGTTTATTACCTTCTATTTCTATTTCTACTTCTAATTTTTGTGATTTTGTTTTAAAATCTGCATGTTTTATGATATAATTTATGTGTAAAAGAGTTAAAGTGGCTGCTAAAGACTGATCCTAAACTCAGATTATTAAAAGAGAACACTTCGATATTGAAGGTAATATTCATTTCTTAAACAGAGACATTGTATTGGACTTTGTGATTTAAATAATAGTATTTTTATGGCATTCATATGCATGTGCAATGGGAAATATTAAAGAGTACTTTACTCTGAAACACCAGCTGCACTAATAAGAACCGTCTACAGCTCACTCGTCCTGCATCTTCCTGCAGCAGGATCGATTCATTCAGCGCTTTTACTTTAGCAGCATCGTAGCTTTATTCCTAACGCTGTCCAATCTCCAGCAGCTTCCAAGTTCAAAGGATTTTCTTTATTCTTTATCAGACTACTTCAGTTTGTGTTTATAGATTTAAGTTTATCTAACTCTTCCGTGTACAGTCTTGGTGCTGTGTGTGAGGTCAATTGATGAACAGCTGGATTAAACTGTGTGATGATGGAGGAGTATGATTTGTCCAGGAAGTCAGATTTCTGTACGGTTCTTGGGTTCATTGTGTTCATTTGATTTGATCAGTTTTGTACGTGCTCTATGAAGCTTTAGGCGAGCTCCTCAGGACGTGTTGGAGACCCCTGGTGTAGCACAATACACAGTGCAGCAGTCATCAGTAAATTTGGAAAAGCTCAGCATTTGTGGTAATGAGGTAAGTTTTGCTTCTAATTTTAGGTAAGTGTCATGTGGAAAAATAAATTAAACAAAATGTAATATTATATCAGAAAAACAGGAGTGAAAAGAGGCGTATTTAGGAGTGCATTTGTTGCTGGTGAAAGTTTTGTCACAACAAGAATAAGTTTTACAACCGAATCAATCAATTACAGGAATAAACATTTACTTAATAACAAGAACATATTTTTGGTCACTTTTATGGCCATTGATCAGGAGATTTAACATCAGGCTGTCCAAGTGTTCGGACATTTTGGAAAAAAAGTATGGAATAACATGGAATAAACATGGAAATATGACAATGAGAATATCTAGAGATTTCTTATACTGTGTTTCCATGTGCTTAGCACAGTTTGATTTGTTGGCAGACTTCGTGGAGCTTGATGAAGATGAGCATAACCAGCTTTTCTCTGTATTTATGAACAAAATGCATGCAAAAGACTCTTCCCGAATCAATTCTGTAACACACTTTGTTAAGAGCTTGCTCGATTCTGTTCTAATGTGCTAACCACTAAGCCACCGTGCCACCAACCAGGAATGTAAATATTACATATAAGGGTGGTTGTTTATGCATAAAAGACAATTATTAAAGTAATGATCAACATTTTCATATAATTCCATATTAATGTTTGCTGCTGTCTATCTGCCCCTGATATTACACAATAGTGCTGTAACACACACAGTTCATAAAAGCTTTCTGCTGTTTCTATTCTAAACCCCTGCGGTTTGGTGGATGCGTCTCTGACGTTCTGTGGCACAAGTGATTTATTTTACATTTTCAGGTACAGCGCTTAGTTTGAAATAAAAGTTTGTTTAAGAGTGGAAATTGAGTCTCACATTATTTACATTTTATTCACACACAATACATTAATGGTGAACATTTTTGACTTTATAAAATGATTCTCTCAAGTCTTGGCGATCGGTCCCTATTAAACAACAAAGAAATTAAGACATCTTTTTTATATCCATAGCCTACTATTCTTTTTGGCAGAATTTATCATTATAATCAACTTCATTAATTCCTGGATTTTGTATCACAGTCCCTAAATGTATGTAAATGCAGGAAATGGGATTTAAATCGAAAACACACTTCTCAGACCAAAGCTACACCCTTGGATATGACAATACTGTCACTGCACATCATTTAGACAAAAAATGCCCTCCTAAATACCCCTCCGTTCACTCCTGTTTTTGATATAACTGATATAATATTACATTTTTATTATTTATTTTGCTCACACGACACTTACCTAAAATTAGAAGTAAAACCCCAAGCTGGAAAACAGTCAGCATTTTTTATCTGTCTGGATGGGTGTTGAAGTGAGTTTGTCCATTTTTGTGCGTTCAGGCGGCTTTTATGTGGCAAACTCAAACTCCTATAAGTATAAGTGTTTTCATGGGTGTATAAACTCCGCCCATGAAAAGCTCGAAGTTGCTTTAAACCCACAAATGTGTGTGTTACATGGACCTGACTACAAATGCTGAGCTTTTTTCCATTTTACTGATGACTGTTGCTCTGTGTATTGTGCTACAAGTCAACAAAACATATTGACACCTTTCACATGCTATAAGCAAAATTTTTTGCATATATTTATGTGCATGTGTGTGTGTGTGTGTGTGTGTGTGCATCATAAACCTAGACACCTTTCTGAGCAGTGCAGTGTTAATAAATGCCAATCAGACATTCTCCGAGTGAATTTACATGAAATGAGAATATTTTCAGTGAGAAGTTTGTGAGCCTCTTTACACCTACATTCAAGTTTAAACTCAAATGTAGGATAAACACCACAAAGAGTAAACTCGATAATTTAATGCAAAGTCATTTTTAAACATATCTTTATTAATCACAGCAATTCTGTCCAATAAAAACGTGTGAATTATTTGAATTACTATATTCTATTGCATTTTGTATTGTACTTCATCACTGATGTGACAAAATGAACGAGTCAGGTCATTCGGCTCATTTTTTTACCAATGAGTCGACTCCTAAACGGCTCATTAACTTTATTTATTTATTTATATATTTATTTAATTTAATTTTATTTTTTTTTTACAAAACCTTACTTTATTTTTACTTAATAGACTGTAATTGAATTCAAAAGGGAATGTTTCTCTTTTCAACTCTTGAACTGTTCATTAGTGTGAATCATTAGTGTGAGTCGTATATTTGACTCATCTGCGAGTATGAAGCCTGACACGCGCTCCGTCTGCGTATTTTAAACACTGAATCGCAAAGTTACTTCACTTTGTTTATTTATGACATTGACTAAAACAAAAAAAAAAATCAACAATACATCAAAAAATGGGGGGGGGGAGTAAAGAGTCGCTCTCAATGACTCGGCTCCCACCTAAAAGAGTCAGTCTTCGCAAACGACATATCAGTAGTATATCTAGTATAAACCAGTTAAATCTCTCTCTCTCTCTCTCTCTCTCCCAGTTCTGATCTGTAGTGTTCTGACCTCCAGTGGTGATATATATTATTTATTAATAAAATTATCATCTTCTCACAACTTCTCTACATTGTGCTGTATTTTTCGGTCTCAGTCTCGCGCTGGGATTTTAAAATGACGTCATTTGTTTTCTTCAAGGCACCACTAGAGGTCAGATTAAACCCACAGTGAATTATAATAATACACACACACACACACTTTATACACAGCTTCAGCATTAGACCCCTGTCCATTAAGAAGAGGAAATACATTTCAAACACATTTCAGAAGTTGTGATAAGTGAGATGTTCCATGTGTGTTCAGATACGCTGTCGGGTTTAGTTCATGTTTTTAGACAACACTACAGTCTCACAGAGTCGGAGGTAAAATCAGCCACAGTAATTAGGACAGATGAGTTTAAGCTTTGTGGTTCCTGGAGAAGAGGAAAGACATTCCACAACATTAAAGGTGTCTACAAATGGATAAATGAAGATTTATTGCTTTTTGAGAGAAAACAATCAAATTTAGGGTTGTAACACTAATGTCACTGATTATTTTCCTGTGACCTCATGCCCCCAAGTGGTGTATTTCCTACCTAATAGTTTAAATGATGAATTGATCACTTATTCCATTTAAAGCACATTACTGTACATAAAAGAGAGACATCGCCATGTTAGCTATTCTGCATCCACACTGAATGTTAAAATCAATGATGTGTGAATGTGAGAAAGTGATAGAAAGTGGTGTGTGTGTATTGTGTGTGTGTGTGTGTGTGTGTGTGTGTGTGTGTGTGTGAGAGAGAGAGAGAGAGAGAGAGAGAGATGAAGCCGTTGAAGTGTAATGCCAGGCAGATGTGCAGTGTAGCGGGGGGTCTTTACACCCGTGATTTGTTCTGTGAGACCTGTCACACACTCCATGCCTGAGAGTTATGTGTGAAACAGTAAACACACACACACACAAATAGATCTGTCATGTATTTGTCACAGAAACAATGACATTTGATGTGATGTGTGGTTGACACTTCAGCAACACACCACTTAATCCTGAAGATTTTGTATTTTGCTTCTAAAAGCTGTTTTGTAAAAAAAAAAAAAAAAAAACTATGCTAAACTACACCAGGTTACATAAGTAACCTGGTTCCCTGAGAAGGGAACTCGATGCTGCGTCATGGCTGACGCTAAGGGAACGCTTCTATAGGCGGAATTTGTATCTGAATCTTTGTGTGAAGTCACGCTGATTTATTGGCTTCTACTTGTCTAAAGGAAGCGCAAGTGGGTGTGGCTAGTGACGCAGTGTCTCATTCCCTTCTCAGGGAACCGGGTTACATACATAACCTGGTGTAGTTCCTTTTCGAGGGCACTCTATGGGAAGGCCAATACTAATGCCTCCACATGCTGGGATATGTCTGTCCCAGAGGTTGTGAAAGGTCACAAATGAGCCCGGAGCAGAGCACCATTAGCCCTGTAAGACCCAGGACCCTGGAGTGGGGTCCAGATCCAGGTTATAGAACCTGATAAGGGTGTGCAGAGAGGACCAACCTGCCACAGCACAAGTATCCTGGAGGGGAACATCCCTAGCCAGAGTGCTGGACAAGGTGGTACACCTAGTGAAGTATGATCCAAGAGACGAAGCCACACAGCGCACCTCATAGGCCTAGGAGATAGCTACCATTACCCAGAACAAAAGACTGGAGACTGGAGACTGGATTGCTTTTGTTGCAGCAGCCAAAGCAAATGTGCTTAAGCAATGGGTGTAAGTGCTGAGAACCCGAACTGGGCACAGCAGGTGCAGTCTCTCCTGCTTTGCTGACTCGGGGGGCAGAGGGCAGAAGGCCTGCAGAAAGGCCAGACGACCGGCTTATAGCAGAGTTGTTTCCAGGGTCAGAAACTCCTCAGAGGCTGAATCCATTGGCTCAAAGGAGGCTTAGAGAAGCCCCTATAGGACCACTGAGAGGCCCGAGGAGGGGATGCATGGTCTGCAGGAAAGCCACAGCCAGCGGCCACTGTGCAGAAGGCGAGAGACCAAAGAACAGGCACGTGACTTGCAGCGATGGCTGTCACATATACCTCAATGTAGAGGGTGATAAGTCCTCAAAGAGGCATGTCTGCAGGAACTCTAGGACTGTACTAACAGGGCAGTCTAGGAGCTGGTCCCCATGCCCTAGGAGTGGAACCCAAGGTAAGAAACCTGGGTCTGTCCACATAAAAAGTGTATGAAGCTTGTGACATGTAACCCTTGTGACTCTGAGCCAGAGTTGAAATGGTCTCATGTGTAGCAGACACAAAGGAATAGCTTGGCCACTATAGTCATGAGCTGAGAAACCTCTAAGCCTGGACGGCAGAGAGGCATTGGACTAGTCAGTTATTCTTTATGGCAAAAAGAATGGAATCCCCCCTGAGCGGAAAACAGACGTGCCCGCATCGTGGTTGAATCCCAAACTATCCCCAAAAAAGTGGTTCTCAGAGAGGAATAAAGCACACACTTCGCTGGGTTGAGGCCTAGGGACATCATGTGGGCTAGCACAGCATCTCAATGCCTGGCTGTTACTTCCCTCGACTGAGCCAAGATGAGCCAGTCATTTGAATAATTGAGTACATGGATGCCTTGGGGTGCAATGATGCCAGAGCAGTGTCCATGCACTTTGTGAGGGTGAACAATAAGACTATGCCGGATATAAAGCCGGAGGCTCGACCTAGGAGGGGAATGCACTCTATGGCCCGTTTCTCAGATGTGAGAAATACCTCCTTGAGGAACAACCTTTGGTCTGTGCCAACAACAGTGGGCAGCACACCCTGAAAGAAGGAGGATGGGAGGCAAACTGGATTCTGTAACCTTTTCCCACAAAACCCATTTCGACACATCCAGCAGAAGCTTCCATGCTGCCAGGTGGTCTGAGAGAGGTGTTATAATCGCTCGCTGTTCTCACCTTGCCAAGTGACCTGAAATAGCAAGCTGACAGGGGCTAACCCAGGAAGTGGTTACACATAAGGAGCAGGAGAATAGGTAGTCATGGCTGAACCCCAAAGCACCAGAGGTGGCAGGGTAGGCTGCAGTGGAAATGGCTCAAAGGGGCATCTCTGAAAACCCTAGCCCTCAGGCATTAGGATTCCTTTCTGGCCGGCCTGGGGGACCTGCCCCTAAGCGCTGGCTGGCCACGCAGATTTTACACGGGAGGGGCTCGGGCTGCAATGCTAGCCATCTTTTCCTGCCTCAGCAGGCCAGGCTGGGGCCGGTGGCTACTGGAGGTTGGGGAAAAATGGGAGACACCTGTGTGGAGCAAGAGCAGAGTTTCTGAAGAGGAAATGTTTTGCAATGCATGCAGCCAGCACCCTCGAGTACCACACATGCAAACAATGCGGAAGAAATGTGAGCTGGAGTGAAGTGACGTAGCACGTGACCTACCCGAGGTGATAAATCGTGATTTCAAACAGAGCTTAAGACACAACTTCCACATACAGAAGCTTTCCTGTAGCATCAGCCATGACGCAGCGTCAAGTTCCCTTGAAAGGGAACAATATATTTAGTGAACCAATTTAGCAAGAGAACATTTGAGTTAAAAATACAAATATTTTTAAACCAATTGTCTTTACATGGCTGATTTAGTGCCTTATAGCTTTTATTCACCTGAAATGATTTTATGCTAATGAGCTTACAGTGATGGATACGAGACTCTCCAAGATCAATAAATAAACTTTAATTCGGTGCATAAAATATGTACAGGAAAGTCGTTTACATCTTTATGATCAGAGAACAGAAAAGTAGCCGGTGTAGACCGGGCTAGAAGGAATAATTCAGCCAAAAATACACACACATACAGAGAGAGAGAGAGAGAGAGAGAGAGAAAGAGAGAAAGGACCAGTCAAAAGTTTGCTCACATTAAAGGTGTGTTAAAGGTGCAGTAGGTTTGGTCCTCTAGTGGTTAAATATGTGAAGTACAACAACGTTAACATTTCCAATGGAAACTCGGCCCTCCCTTATGAATTTTCGCCTTAAGTATTGAAATTTTGCAAGAAATTTGCACCAGCATACGACGTATTTTCAGCATACGATCGAACCGAAAGCCGACTAAGTCTCACGTGTACGTCCAGGAGCTGTTCAAAACTTGTTAGCGCCAGTGGAAAGCCAAGCGAAGCCAACCGAAGCGAGTTTACGAATTTACCAAATTTTTGGCATTGTTTGGAAAGTCAACCCACGATACTAACATTGCCTTCAGCATGCCCTCAAAAGCTAGGTGATTTCTCTGGAATTTTTTTGTTGACAGATTGGTGGTGTGGGTGATCTGTTCTATTTTTAGCCCAAGCTTGGTGACATGACTTCCTGTGAAGAGCCTTGACATGGAATGCTTGGCTTGGGTCAGTTCTGAGTAAGCAGCCATACAGTTTACATACGCTTCATATTGGGAATATTGGTCATTTTTTTTGGGTGGCTGGAACAGATTATCTGCATTTACATTATTTCTTATGAGAAAAAATCGCCAAGGTTCCACTGTATTTGTTTTCTAGGCATAGACTAGGACTGTGTGTGTCTTCCAAAACCAGACATCACCAATGTCCATTTAGAACATACAATTAAATTTCACTTATTGTCAAATCTCTTCAGGGTACCATGTTATATTTAGCAGAGCTGGCATCAATGTCCCATTTCTACAAAATGTTGTTTATACAAAGTTTATATCCTGGATCAAGGAGTAATTTTTCTCCATCTTAGAAAAGCAAAACCTGTGTACATTCTGGTTTTGCTAGATTTTTATCATAAATTTTTTTAGTTAGGAAAAAGCCTCCTTAAGCAGTTGATATAGAAGCTAAAATACTTTAGATTTGGAAAAGAAACACCATTAAAAATAAAATAAAATAATGTTAGGACTGCATTATTTCATATCTGTCATTTCATTGTGTTCAAGTTTATTCTAAAATAGCAGAAAATAGTCAAAATGAAGGCTTTCTCTGAGCAGCGGTGTACAAACTTTTGACTGGAAACCAAACGTACAATTCACACAACAAGGTAAAAGTAAAAATGGACAACAAACCTGTTTTATATATTTTTTTTTTTTGGCTGAAATCTTCCTTGTATGGATTAAAAAAAAATTAAATAGTTTTGCAGATTTATTTCTTAAAAGAAGTTAATGTCAGAATCAATAACACTACGAAATATATAAAGTCCTATGAGTAATAGTTTTAGCAACACTGTGTTCATAGTTAATGTTGGTTTTAGAGCAGAAAAAAATAATAATAAAAAAAATTGAATGAGAATTTTTTAGACAGCGTATTAAAGCAAAGGAAGGTTGATTTGGTTGCTAAGCTGAAAGTCATTTATTATGATGATCTACAATGTATATTAAGAGAAAAATAACAGGTAGAGTAGAGCTCCAAAACTCCTCATGAGCTTCGATTAGAAATTTTGAGGTTTTCGGTCAAGCTCTGTCAATTCTGTGGTTGAGAATGAGGATTTTTTCCTTCTGTAGAGAAAAAAAAGAGTCTTATTTTTGAAAAATTCACTTGACAAATTGGTGACATGCCCAATACGTTGTGTCAGGCACATCCCCGTGTCAGGAGGACACTTATATTTAATAGCAGTAAAAAAAAAAAAAAAAAAGTAGATTCTTTTTAGTTCATAAAAACGAATCATATGAACAGTTTATGATAATCCAGAGTGCACTTGGTTTTGCTCACCCGAAAGTTCAAATTCCAGGACTGTCAGAGAACCATTGTACATAGGATTCTGTAAAAGAACCTGGAACCTGGATTCAGTCTCAGGTGAAAAACTGTCATTTTTGACTGTCATGTGATCATCTGCCGCTCTAGATCAAGTTCTTAATCTTCTACATTTTAAGAAAGTCCTCAGTCTCCACGTCCATCCACTTCCTGTCCTCTCATTTTCACACACATAGTCCTGTTTCCTGTAAGAGAATCTTCTCTCAATCTGTTTTTCTCTCACACGATCTCTCGCTTCCTGTTGTTCAGATGTCCTCCAGGACGTCACACGGGACGAAGCCTTGTTTCTTTCCACTGGCCACTCGGATGAAGCCGTTTTTCTCGTCCTCGGCACTCACACAGATCTAAAACACATGCGATTACAGTTAATCGTATGAATTAAGTTAATTCAGCTTAAACAGACACAAGACTCTCAGTGAAGCAGATTGAGGCGGAGCATCAGGACCGTGGACTCACCTGCCCCTCCTTTATGGTGATTTGTCCCTGCTCCTTACAGCCGATGAACGTACGGTTACACCTGAACACCCGATCTCCTTCCCTCACCAGCTGTGCATAGGATGCTGGGAAAAATCCTATCCTGTCTTCAATCATGCCCTGAATAAGATTGTGTAAGGTCTGTGAGTTCTACACAGTTAACTCCTTCATAATTATGTAAATTTACATGATCAGCATTTACCTTCCACCAATCTTCGTTGGAGTCGTCCGCCAGGATTATCCGATCTCCAGGTCTGCGGGAAAAGATCCAAAAAGATGATGAGGTTAGAGGTTCGATTAAAGAGGCACAGCGCACGCCTCATGAATGAAGGTGAAAAAAAGAGATGAAAACGAGTCTGAGTGTGAGTGTGTGAGGCGTGGCTGTGTGAGTGTGTGAGGCGTGGCTGTGTGAGTGTGTGAGGCGTGGCTGTGTGTGTGTGTGAGGCGTGGCTGTGTGAGTGTGGGAGGCGTGGCTGTGTGTGTGTGAGGTGTGGCTGTGTGAGGTGTGGCTGGGTGAGTGTGTGAGGCGTGGCTGTGTGAGTGTGGGAGGCGTGGCTGTGTGTGTGTGAGGTGTGGCTGTGTGAGGTGTGGCTGGGTGAGTGTGTGAGGCGTGGCTGTGTGAGTGTGTGAGGCGTGGCTGTGTGAGTGTGTGAGGCATGGCTGTGTGAGTGTGTGAGGTGTGGCTGTGTGAGTGTGTGAGGTGTGGCTGTGTGTGTGTGTGTGAGGTGTGACTGTGAGTGAGTGTGAGGCGTGGTTGGGTGAGTGTGTGAGGTGTGGCTGTGTGTGTGTGTGTGAGGTGTGACTGTGAGTGAGTGTGAGGCGTGGTTGGGTGAGTGTGTGAGGCGTGGCTGTGTGAGTGTGTGAGGCGTGGCTGGGTGAGTGTGTGAGGCGTGGCTGGGTGAGTGTGTGAGGCGTGGCTGTGTGAGTGTGTGAGGCGTGGCTGGGTGAGTGTGTGAGGTGTGGCTGTGTGAGTGTGTGAGGTGTGGCTGGGTGAGTGTGTGAGGTGTGGCTGTGTGAGTGTGTGAGGTGTGGCTGTGTGAGTGTGTGAGGTGTGGCTGTGTGAGTGTGGGAGGCGTGGCTGTGGTGTGAATGTGTGAGGCGTGGCTGTGTGAGTGTGTGAGGCGTGGCTGAGTGAGTGTGTGAAGTGTGGCTGTGTGAGTGTGTGAGGCGTGGCTGAGTGAGTGTGTGAAGTGTGGCTGTGTGAGTGTGTGAGGCGTGGCTGAGTGAGTGTGTGGCTGTGTGAGTGTGGGAGGCGTGGCTGTGGTGTGAGTGTGTGAGGCGTGGCTGTGTGAGTGTGGGAGGTGTGGCTATATGAGTGTGGGAGGCGTGGCTGTGGTGTGAATGTGTGAGGCGTGGCTGTGTGAGTGTGTGAGGCGTGGCTGGGTGAGTGTGTGAAGTGTGGCTGAGTGAGTGTGTGAAGTGTGGCTGAGTGAGTGTGTGAAGTGTGGCTGAGTGAGTGTGTGAGGCGTGGCTGTGGTGTGAATGTGTGAGGCGTGGCTGTGTGAGTGTGTGAAGTGTGGCTGAGTGAGTGTGTGAGGCGTGGCTGAGTGAGTGTGTGAAGTGTGGCTGTGGTGTGAGTGTGTGAGGCGTGGCTGTGTGAGTGTGGGAGGTGTGGCTATATGAGTGTGGGAGGCGTGGCTGTGGTGTGAATGTGTGAGGCGTGGCTGTGTGAGTGTGTGAGGCGTGGCTGAGTGAGTGTGTGAAGTGTGGCTGAGTGAGTGTGTGAAGTGTGGCTGTGTGAGTGTGTGAGGCGTGGCTGTGTGAGTGTGTGAGGCGTGGCTGAGTGAGTGTGTGAAGTGTGGCTGTGTGAGTGTGTGAAGTGTGGCTGAGTGAGTGTGTGAAGTGTGGCTGAGTGAGTGTGTGAGGCGTGGCTGTGTGAGTGTGTGAGGCGTGGCTGTGTGAGTGTGTGAGGCGTGGCTGAGTGAGTGTGTGAGGCGTGGCTGAGTGAGTGTGTGAGGCGTGGCTGAGTGAGTGTGTGAAGTGTGGCTGAGTGAGTGTGTGAGGCGTGGCTGAGTGAGTGTGTGAAGTGTGGCTGTGTGAGTGTGTGAAGTGTGGCTGAGTGAGTGTGTGAGGCGTGGCTGAGTGAATGTGTGAGGCGTGGCTGTGTGAGTGTGTGAAGTGTGGCTGAGTGAGTGTGTGAGGCGTGGCTGAGTGAGTGTGTGAAGTGTGGCTGAGTGAGTGTGTGAGGCGTGGCTGAGTGAGTGTGTGAGGCGTGGCTGAGTGAGTGTGTGAGGCGTGGCTGAGTGAGTGTGTGAGGCGTGGCTGAGTGAGTGTGTGAGGCGTGGCTGAGTGAGTGTGTGAGGCGTGGCTGAGTGAGTGTGTGAAGTGTGGCTGAGTGAGTGTGTGAAGTGTGGCTGAGTGAGTGTGTGAAGTGTGGCTGAGTGAGTGTGTGAGGCGTGGCTGAGTGAGTGTGTGGCTGTGTGAGGGTGGGAGGCGTGGCTGTGGTGTGTGTGTGTGAAGTGTGGCTGTGTGAGTGTGTGAGGCGTGGCTGAGTGAGTGTGTGAAGTGTGGCTGTGTGAGTGTGTGAGGCGTGGCTGAGTGAGTGTGTGAAGTGTGGCTGAGTGAGTGTGTGAAGTGTGGCTGAGTGAGTGTGTGAGGCGTGGCTGTGTGAAGTGTGGCTGTGTGAGTGTGTGAGGCGTGGCTGTGTGAAGTGTGGCTGTGTGAGTGTGTGAGGCGTGGCTGTGTGAGTGTGTGAGGCGTGGCTGTGTGAGTGTGTGAAGTGTGGCTGTGTGAGTGTGTGAGGCGTGGCTGTGTGAGTGTGGGAGGCGTGGCTGTGTGTGTGTGAGGTGTGGCTGTGTGAGGTGTGGCTGGGTGAGTGTGTGAGGCGTGGCTGAGTGAGTGTGTGAAGTGTGGCTGAGTGAGTGTGTGAAGTGTGGCTGAGTGAGTGTGTGAAGTGTGGCTGTGTGAGTGTGTGAGGCGTGGCTGAGTGAGTGTGTGGCTGTGTGAGTGTGGGAGGCGTGGCTGTGGTGTGAGTGTGTGAGGCGTGGCTGTGTGAGAGTGGGAGGTGTGGCTGTGTGAGTGTGTGAAGTGTGGCTGTGTGAGTGTGTGAGGCGTGGCTGTGTGAGTGTGGGAGGTGTGGCTGTGTGAGTGTGTGAAGTGTGGCTGTGTGAGTGTGTGAGGCGTGGCTGTGTGAAGTGTGGCTGTGTGAGTGTGTGAGGCGTGGCTGTGTGAAGTGTGGCTGTGTGAGTGTGTGAGGCGTGGCTGTGTGAGTGTGTGAAGTGTGGCTGTGTGAGTGTGTGAAGTGTGGCTGTGTGAGTGTGTGAGGCGTGGCTGTGTGAGTGTGGGAGGTGTGGCTGAGTGAGTGTGTGAAGTGTGGCTGTGTGAGTGTGTGAGGCGTGGCTGTGTGAGTGTGTGGCTGTGTGAGTGTGGGAGGCGTGGCTGTGGTGTGAGTGTGTGAGGCGTGGCTATGTAAGGTGTGTGAGTGTGTGACTGTGTGAGGTGTGTGTGTGTGAGTGTGTGAGGTGTGTGTGTGTGTGTGAGTGTGTGACTATGTGTGTTTATTACAGTTTAAGGTTTTATAGATGAGTGTGTGTGTGTGTGTGTGAGCAGAAGATTTCAGTCACACTGTAGTGGAAGTCGTAATGTCTCGGTCCTCATAATGACAGTTATACCTGTGTGTGTGTGTGTGTGTGTGTTACACTCACCTCAGCTCCAGGTCCTGATTTTCCTGAGGAATAAATCTGTACAGAGCCACGTATGTGTTCAGGGGCAGGATGTCCTTCTGTACATCTTCATCTTCATCAGTCTGATACTGTAACACACACACACACACACATCTATACAATCTGATACTGTAATTCATACACACTCATCTATACACCTTTATTCTGTAACACACACACACACACACATCTATACAATCTGATACTGTAATTCATACACACTCATCTATACACCTTTATTCTGTAACACACACACACACACGCTCATCTATACACCTTTATTCTGTAACACACACACACTCATCTATACACCTTTATTCTGTAACACACACACACACACACATCTATACAATCTGATACTGTAATTCATACACACTCATCTATACACCTTTATTCTGTAACACACACACACACACACGCTCATCTATACACCTTTATTCTGTAAAACACACACACACATGCTCATCTATACACCTTTATTCTGTAACACACACACACACACACACGCTCATCTATACAATCTGATACTGTAATTCATACACGCTCATCTATACACCTTTATTCTGTAACACACACACACACACACACACACGCTCATCTATACACCTTTATTCTGTAACACACACACACACACGCTCATCTATACACCTTTATTCTGTAACACACACACACACACGCTCATCTATACACCTTTATTCTGTAACACACACACACACACGCTCATCTATACACCTTTATTCTGAAACACACACACACGCACGCTCATCTATACACCTTTATTCTGTAACACACACACACACACACGCTCATCTATACACCTTTATTCTGTAACACACACACACACACACACACGCTCATCTATACACCTTTATTCTGTAACACACACACACACGCTCATCTATACACCTTTATTCTGTAACACACACACACACACACACGCTCATCTATACACCTTTATTCTGTAACACACACACACACACACACGCTCATCTATACACCTTTATTCTGTAACACACACACACACACACACGCTCATCTATACACCCTTTATTCTGAAACACACACACACGCTCATCTATACACCTTTATTCTGAAACACACACACACACACGCTCATCTATACACCTTTATTCTGTAACACACACACACACACACACACGCTCATCTATACACCTTTATTCTGAAACACACACACACACACACGCACGCTCATCTATACACCCTTTATTCTGAAACACACACACACGCTCATCTATACACCTTTATTCTGTAACACACACACACACACACACACGCTCATCTATACACCTTTATTCTGAAACACACACACACACACACGCACGCTCATCTATACACCTTTATTCTGTAACACACACACACACACACACACGCGCACGCTCATCTATACACCTTTATTCTGTAACACACACACACACACACGCTCATCTATACACCTTTATTCTGTAACACACACACACACACACACTCATCTATACACCCTTTATTCTGTAACACACACACACACACACGCTCATCTATACACCCTTTATTCTGTAACACACACACACACACACACACACACACACACACACACACGCTCATCTATACACCTTTATTCTGTAACACACACACACACACACGCGCACGCTCATCTATACACCTTTATTCTGTAACACACACACACACACACACACGCGCACGCTCATCTATACACCTTTATTCTGTAACACACACACACACACACGCTCATCTATACACCTTTATTCTGAAACACACACACACACACACGCACGCTCATCTATACACCTTTATTCTGTAACACACACACACACACACACACACGCGCACGCTCATCTATACACCTTTATTCTGTAACACACACACACACACACGCTCATCTATACACCTTTATTCTGTAACACACACACACACACACGCTCATCTATACACCCTTTATTCTGTAACACACACACACACACACACACACGCTCATCTATACACCTTTATTCTGTAACACACACACACACACGCTCATCTATACACCTTTATTCTGAAACACACACACACACACGCTCATCTATACACCTTTATTCTGTAACACACACACACACACACACACACACACACACGCTCATCTATACACCTTTATTCTGTAACACACACACACACACACGCTCATCTATACACCTTTATTCTGTAACACACACACACACACACACACACACACGCTCATCTATACACCTTTATTCTGTAACACACACACACACACACACACACGCTCATCTATACACCTTTATTCTGAAACACACACACACACACACGCACGCTCATCTATACACCTTTATTCTGTAACACACACACACACACACACACACGCTCATCTATACACCTTTATTCTGTAACACACACACACACACACACACACGCTCATCTATACACCTTTATTCTGTAACACACACACACACACACACACACGCTCATCTATACACCTTTATTCTGTAACACACACACACACACACACACACGCTCATCTATACACCTTTATTCTGTAACACACACACACACACACACACGCTCATCTATACACCTTTATTCTGTAACACACACACACACACACACACACGCTCATCTATACACCTTTATTCTGTAACACACACACACACACACACGCTCATCTATACACCTTTATTCTGTAACACACACACACACACACGCTCATCTATACACCTTTATTCTGTAACACACACACACACACACACACACACACACACGCTCATCTATACACCTTTATTCTGTAACACACACACACACACACACACGCTCATCTATACACCTTTATTCTGTAACACACACACACACACACACGCTCATCTATACACCTTTATTCTGAAACACACACACACACACGCTCATCTATACACCTTTATTCTGTAACACACACACACACACACACGCTCATCTATACACCTTTATTCTGAAACACACACACACACACACACACACACGCTCATCTATACACCTTTATTCTGTAACACACACACACACACGCTCATCTATACACCTTTATTCTGTAACACACACACACACACACACACGCTCATCTATACACCTTTATTCTGTAACACACACACACACACACACACACACACACGCTCATCTATACACCTTTATTCTGTAACACACACACACACACACACACACACACGCTCATCTATACACCTTTATTCTGTAACACACACACACACGCTCATCTATACACCTTTATTCTGTAACACACACACACACACACACACACGCTCATCTATACACCTTTATTCTGTAACACACACACACACACACACACACACACACGCTCATCTATACACCTTTATTCTGTAACACACACACACACACACACGCTCATCTATACACCTTTATTCTGTAACACACACACACACACACACGCTCATCTATACACCTTTATTCTGTAACACACACACACACACACACACGCTCATCTATACACCTTTATTCTGTAACACACACACACACACACACACACACTCATCTATACACCTTTATTCTGTAACACACACACACACACACACACACACACGCTCATCTATACACCTTTATTCTGTAACACACACACGCGCACGCTCATCTATACACCTTCATTCTGTAACACACACACACACACACGCTCATCTATACACCTTTATTCTGTAACACACACACACACACACACACACACGCTCATCTATACACCTTTAGTCTGTAACACACACACACACGCTCATCTATACACCTTTATTCTGTAACACACACACACACACACACACACGCGCACGCTCATCTATACACCTTTATTCTGTAACACACACACACACACACATGCTCATCTATACACCCTTTATTCTGTAACACACACACGCACACGCTCATCTATACACCTTTATTCTGTAACACACACACACACGCTCATCTATACACCTTTATTCTGTAACACACACACACACACACACGCTCATCTATACACCTTTATTCTGTAACACACACACACACACACACACACGCTCATCTATACACCTTTATTCTGTAACACACACACACACACACACACGCTCATCTATACACCTTTATTCTGTAACACACACACACACACACACACACACTCATCTATACACCTTTATTCTGTAACACACACACACACACACACACACGCTCATCTATACACCTTTATTCTGTAACACACACACACACACACACACACTCATCTATACACCTTTATTCTGTAACACACACACACACACACACACACACACGCTCATCTATACACCTTTATTCTGTAACACACACACGCGCACGCTCATCTATACACCTTTATTCTGTAACACACACACACACACACGCTCATCTATACACCTTTATTCTGTAACACACACACACACACACACACACACGCTCATCTATACACCTTTAGTCTGTAACACACACACACACACACACACACACACATGCTCATCTATACACCCTTTATTCTGTAACACACACACACACACACACACACACGCGCACGCTCATCTATACACCTTTATTCTGTAACACACACACACACACACATGCTCATCTATACACCCTTTATTCTGTAACACACACACGCGCACGCTCATCTATACACCCTTTATTCTGTAACACACACACGCGCACGCTCATCTATACACCCTTTATTCTGTAACACACACACACACGCTCATCTATACACCCTTTATTCTGTAACACACACACACACGCTCATCTATACACCTTTATTCTGTAACACACACACACACACACACACTCATCTATACACCTTTATTCTGTAACACACACGCGCACGCTCATCTATACACCTTTATTCTGTAACACACACACACACACACGCTCATCTATACACCTTTATTCTGTAACACACACACACACACACACGCTCATCTATACACCTTTATTCTGTAACACACACACACACACACACACTCATCTATACACCTTTATTCTGTAACACACACACACACACACGCTCATCTATACACCTTTATTCTGTAACACACACACACACACACATGCTCATCTATACACCCTTTATTCTGTAACACACACACGCGCACGCTCATCTATACACCCTTTATTCTGTAACACACACACACGCGCACGCTCATCTATACACCCTTTATTCTGTAACACACACACACACACGCTCATCTATACACCTTTATTCTGTAACACACACACACACACACGCTCATCTATACACCTTTATTCTGTAACACACACACACACACACACTCATCTATACACCTTTATTCTGTAACACACACACACGCGCACGCTCATCTATACACCTTTATTCTGTAACACACACACACACACACACTCATCTATACACCTTTATTCTGTAACACACACACACACACACACTCATCTATACACCTTTATTCTGTAACACACACACACACACGCACGCTCATCTATACACCCTTTATTCTGTAACACACACACACACACGCTCATCTATACACCCTTTATTCTGTAACACACACACACACACACACACGCTCATCTATACACCCTTTATTCTGTAACACACACACACACACACACACACACACACACACACATGCACGCTCATCTATACACCCTTTATTCTGTAACACACACACACACACATACACACACACACGCTCATCTATACACCCTTTATTCTGTAACACACACACACACACACATGCACGCTCATCTATACACCTTTATTCTGTAACACACACACACACACACGCTCATCTATACACCCTTTATTCTGTAACACACACACACACACACACACACACACACACACGCGCACGCTCATCTATACACCCTTTATTCTGTAACACACACACACACACACACACACACACATGCACGCTCATCTATACACCCTTTATTCTGTAACACACACACACACACATACACACACACACGCTCATCTATACACCCTTTATTCTGTAACACACACACACACACACACACACACACACACATGCACGCTCATCTATACACCTTTATTCTGTAACACACACACACACACACGCTCATCTATACACCCTTTATTCTGTAACACACACACACACACGCTCATCTATACACCCTTTATTCTGTAACACACACACACACACACATGCACGCTCATCTATACACCTTTATTCTGTAACACACACACATGCACGCTCATCTATACACCTTTATTCTGTAACACACACACACACACACACGCTCATCTATACACCTTTATTCTGTAACACACACACATGCACGCTCATCTATACACCCTTTATTCTGTAACACACACACACACACACGCTCATCTATACACCCTTTATTCTGTAACACACACACATGCACGCTCATCTATACACCCTTTATTCTGTAACACACACACACACACGCTCATCTATACACCTTTATTCTGTAACACACACACACACACACGCTCATCTATACACCTTTATTCTGTAACACACACACACACACACGCTCATCTATACACCTTTATTCTGTAACACACACACACACACACGCTCATCTATACACCTTTATTCTGTAACACACACACACACACACGCTCATCTATACACCTTTATTCTGTAACACACACACACACACACATGCTCATCTATACACCCTTTATTCTGTAACACACACACGCGCACGCTCATCTATACACCCTTTATTCTGTAACACACACACACACGCGCACGCTCATCTATACACCCTTTATTCTGTAACACACACACACACGCTCATCTATACACCTTTATTCTGTAACACACACACACACACGCTCATCTATACACCTTTATTCTGTAACACACACACACACACGCTCATCTATACACCTTTATTCTGTAACACACACACACACACGCTCATCTATACACCTTTATTCTGTAACACACACGCGCACGCTCATCTATACACCTTTATTCTGTAACACACACACACACACACGCTCATCTATACACCTTTATTCTGTAACACACACACACACACACACTCATCTATACACCTTTATTCTGTAACACACACACACACGCGCACGCTCATCTATACACCCTTTATTCTGTAACACACACACACACACGCTCATCTATACACCCTTTATTCTGTAACACACACACACACACGCTCATCTATACACCCTTTATTCTGTAACACACACACACACACACACACACACACACACACATGCACGCTCATCTATACACCCTTTATTCTGTAACACAAACACACACACATACACACACACACGCTCATCTATACACCCTTTATTCTGTAACACACACACACACACACACACACACACATGCACGCTCATCTATACACCTTTATTCTGTAACACACACACACACACACGCTCATCTATACACCCTTTATTCTGTAACACACACACACACACGCTCATCTATACACCCTTTATTCTGTAACACACACACACACACACGCTCATCTATACACCTTTATTCTGTAACACACACACACACATGCACGCTCATCTATACACCTTTATTCTGTAACACACACACACACATGCACGCTCATCTATACACCCTTTATTCTGTAAAACACACACACACACGCTCATCTATACACCCTTTATTCTGTAACACACACACACACGCGCACGCTCATCTATACACCCTTTATTCTGTAACACACACACACACACGCTCATCTATACACCCTTTATTCTGTAACACACACACACACACACACACGCTCATCTATACACCCTTTATTCTGTAACACACACACACACACACATGCACGCTCATCTATACACCCTTTATTCTGTAACACACACACACACACACACATGCACGCTCATCTATACACCCTTTATTCTGTAACACACACACACACACATACACACACACACGCTCATCTATACACCCTTTATTCTGTAACACACACACACACACACACACACACACACATGCACGCTCATCTATACACCTTTATTCTGTAACATACACACACACACACACGCTCATCTATACACCCTTTATTCTGTAACACACACACACACACGCTCATCTATACACCCTTTATTCTGTAACACACACACACACACACATGCACGCTCATCTATACACCCTTTATTCTGTAACACACACACATGCACGCTCATCTATACACCCTTTATTCTGTAACACACACACACACACACACACACATGCACGCTCATCTATACACCCTTTATTCTGTAACACACACACACACACATACACACACACACGCTCATCTATACACCCTTTATTCTGTAACACACACACACACACACACACACACACACATGCACGCTCATCTATACACCTTTATTCTGTAACACACACACACACACACACGCTCATCTATACACCCTTTATTCTGTAACACACACACACACACGCTCATCTATACACCCTTTATTCTGTAACACACACACACACACACATGCACGCTCATCTATACACCCTTTATTCTGTAACACACACACACACGCTCATCTATACACCCTTTATTCTGTAACACACACACACGCGCACGCTCATCTATACACCCTTTATTCTGTAACACACACACACACACACGCTCATCTATACACCTTTATTCTGTAACACACACACACACACACACGCTCATCTATACACCTTTATTCTGTAACACACACACACATGCACGCTCATCTATACACCCTTTATTCTGTAACACACACACACACGCGCACGCTCATCTATACACCTTTATTCTGTAACACACACACACACACGCTCATCTATACACCCTTTATTCTGTAACACACACACACACGCTCATCTATACACCCTTTATTCTGTAACACACACACACACACACACACACACACACACATGCACGCTCATCTATACACCCTTTATTCTGTAACACACACACACACACATACACACACACACGCTCATCTATACACCCTTTATTCTGTAACACACACACACACACACACACACACACATGCACGCTCATCTATACACCTTTATTCTGTAACACACACACACACACACGCTCATCTATACACCCTTTATTCTGTAACACACACACACACACGCTCATCTATACACCTTTATTCTGTAACACACACACACACATGCACGCTCATCTATACACCTTTATTCTGTAACACACACACACACACACGCACGCTCATCTATACACCTTTATTCTGTAACACACACACACACACACGCACGCTCATCTATACACCCTTTATTCTGTAACACACACACACACACACACACACATGCACGCTCATCTATACACCCTTTATTCTGTAACACACACACACACACACACACACACACACATGCACGCTCATCTATACACCTTTATTCTGTAACACACACACACACACACACACACACACACACACGCTCATCTATACACCCTTTATTCTGTAACACACACACATGCACGCTCATCTATACACCCTTTATTCTGTAACACACACACACACACGCTCATCTATACACCTTTATTCTGTAACACACACACACACACACACACACACACACACATGCACGCTCATCTATACACCCTTTATTCCTTTATTCTCACACACACACACTTTTTTCAAAGTCAGAAAACTTTGCCACAGCCAACATTTTCATATACAGATTCACATAAAACTCTGTGTCTGACACAATACATAAATATACTCTCTCTCTCTCTCTCTCTCTCTCTCTCTCTCTCACACACACACACACACACACACACACAATACTGCAGCAGAATGTTTGGCAGGATCTGAGTGTTTGATTTGTTTAGGTGCAAAGACAGAAATCGTCATTGTGTCATCATCACATATGTTTCCTTACATTCAGCTCCAGACTGGTAGAATAAACACAACCGGAAAAACTGACTCTCTCTCTCTCTCTCTCTCTGATCACTCCATCTCTCTCTCTCTCTCTCTCTCTGATCACTCCATCTCTCTCTCTCTCTCTCTCTCTCTCTCTCCCTCTCTCTGATCACTCCATCTCTCTCTCTCTCTCTTTATCTCATCAATCCACTCTCTCACTTTCTTTCTGCCATCATTCTCCCTCTCTCTCTTTTCACTCCCCCCCTCTCTCTCCACTCTTTTCTCTCTCTCTCTCTTTCTCTCTCTTCTCTCTCTCTCTCTCTCTCTCTCTCTATACAGTGATGACTTTATTCTGGGAGAGATGCGGAGACGGCTGTGTGTAGGAGGCCTGGTCCTGCGTGGCTGTTTGTGGTGTGATTCAGGAAGCGAGTGGACGGAGAGGAAGTGAAGGGAACGCGGTGACTCTGAGATTCACGCCTGCCGAGTCAGTCTGCTGCCTTTACGGCTTTAAGCAGCCGGGGGAATGACGTGGGCGCTCGTTAGGCGCTCGCTCCAGACAGGAGTATGTGTTAGGAGCTATTATTCCAGTGTGAGGTGTGTTGGATCGCTGATTGCCTCAAATGTTATTCTTTAATGCAGCGATACGCTAGCTTGTACATTCTTTCCTTTGACTTGGTGTCTTTTTGGAGAACATTGTTGCTAGGCAACCAGGAAACATTTCAAGCTAGCTAACAATTTAGCTCTTTCACAAACAACGTCACGTCAGTGCAAATGAAACAAAACTGTCACAAAAAACAAAATGAATTACATGAATTTATTAATGAACTGTCTCTACCTCTCTCTCTCTCTACCTCTCTCTCATCACTCATCTCTCTCTCTCTCTCATCACTCATCTCTCTCATCAATCCTCTCTCTCTCATCACCCCCCAACTTTCTCACATTACTCTATCTCTCTCTCATCACTCTTCTCTCTCTCTACCTCTCTCTCATCAATCCTCTCTCTCTCTCTCATCACTCATCTCTCTCATCAATCCTCTCTCTCTCTCTCATCACCCCCCAACTTTCTCACATTACTCTATCTCTCTCTCATCACTCTTCTCTCTCTCTACCGCTCTCTCATCAATCCTCTCTCTCTCATCACCCCCCCCCTTTCTCACATTACTCTATCTCTCTCTCATCACTCTTCTCTCTCTCTACCGCTCTCTCATCAATCCTCTCTCTCTCATCACCCCCCCCCCTTTCTCACACTCCTCTATCTCTCTCTCATCACTCTTCTCTCTCTCTACCTCTCTCTCATCAATCCTCTCTCTCTCTCTCATCACCCCCCCCTTCTCACATTACTCTATCTCTCTCTCATCACTCTTCTCTCTCTCTACCGCTCTCTCATCAATCCTCTCTCTCTCTCTCATCACCCCCCAACTTTCTCACATTACTCTATCTCTCTCTCATCACTCTTCTCTCTCTCTACCTCTCTCTCATCAATCCTCTCTCTCTCTCTCATCACCCCCCCCTTTCTCACATTACTCTATCTCTCTCTCATCACTCTTCTCTCTCTCTACCTCTCTCTCATCAATCCTCTCTCTCTCATCACCCCCCCCCTTTCTCACATTACTCTATCTCTCTCTCATCACTCTTCTCTCTCTCTACCTCTCTCTCATCAATCCTCTCTCTCTCTCTCATCACCCCCCCTTTCTCACATTACTCTATCTCTCTCTCATCACTCTTCTCTCTCACTGTCTCTTATCACTCTATCTCTCTCTCGTCATACCTCTTTCTTTCTCATCACTCTATCTCTCTCTCTCTCTCTCTCTCTCTCATCACCGTTCTCTCTCTCTCATCACTCCTCTCTCTCTCTCATCACCCCCCCTCTCCCTCTTTCTCTCATCACTCTATCTCTCATCACTCTTCTCTCTCACTGTCTCTTATCACTCTATCTCTCTCTTGTCATACCTCTTTCTCTCTCATCACTCCTCTCTCTCTCTCTCTCTCTCTCTCTCATCACCGTTCTCTCTCTCTCTCTCATCACTCCTCTCTCTCTCTCTCTCTCTCTCTCATCACTCCTCTCTCTCTCTCTCTCTCTCTCTCTCTCTCTCATCACTCCTCTCTCTCTCTCTCTCATCACTCCTCTCTCTCTCTCTCTCTCTCTCTCTCATCACTCCTCTCTCTCTCTCTCTCTCTCTCTCTCTCTCTCTCCCTCATCACTTTTCTCTAAGAGGAATAAGACACTTTAGGATGTACTGCTGAATATTTGGATTATCTACACACACACACACACACACACACACACACACGGTATCTTCCATTCTGTCCACACAGTCTGGACATATAAATGGCTGCATTAATATAGAGTTATAAATCTAACTCTGCAGCCTTGATATCAAACACACTACTGTGTGTGTGTGTGTGTGAGTGTGTGTGTGAGTGTGTGTGTGTGTCCTTCACAGACTAAGGGAAAAAGAATTAGCTGGCCATATATTGAATGGATCTAATTAAAACTGCAGACTGAAGACTGGATAAAAAAAAAATCAGCTGTTAAAAATTTTAGTTTAAATATAGCATCGATATTAATATCCGTCCATAAGGGTGAGGATTTGAGCGAGTTTGATGAAGGGCCAGATTGTGATGGCTAGACCACTGGATCAGAGCATCTCCAAAACTGCAGCTCTTGTGGGGTGTTCCCAGTCTGCAGTGGTCAGTATCTATCAAAGTGGTCCAAGGAAGGAACAGTGGTGAACCGGTGACAGGGTCATGGGCGGTCAAGGGTCATTGATGCACGTGGGGAGTGAAGGCTGGTCTTTTTCCTCTCCTTCTTCTTCTTTCTTTTCTTCTTCGTCTTCTTTATCTTCTTAACTTCTACTACTTCTTCTTTTTCTTCTTTCTCTTCCTTTTCTTCTTCTTCATCTTCTTCTTCTTTTTCTTCTTCTCCCTTTTGTTTTTCTTCTTCTTCTTCTTCTTCCTCTTCATCATCATCATCATCTTCTTCTTCTTGGAGTTTTCAGTATGGACATGTTACTCACGCTGTTTATTCCACACAGTAGCGTAGTGCACGAGTGTGTGAACTGAGACACAGCTGAACATGTGATCAGTACAACACAGTGAGCTTCTCTGAGAGATTTATAGTCACCGGATTAAAACGAAGGAACCGAGTGAATACGTTGTTACCATGGAAACGTTAACGTATTAGATCAAGTGCATTAATAGAAACCTGACAAACGTCCTGTTTGGGCTTGAAACTTCATGGTGCTGTGTGGAGAAGAAGCTGCTTCATCACAGAAACTCCTTATCTGTTCGCTTTATTTCTTCTTATATGAAATTTTTAAAAAATTCTTTTATAATCGATTTATTTTGAACTGTTACATGTGAAATATTTACCTCTGTATCACTGAGACTCGCATGGGAGAATCTGGGTTCTGCTGGTGTGTGTTTGTGTGTGTGTGTGTATGTGTGTGTGTTTATCCAATTAAAAGCATTAAAATGTCTGTGTGTGTGTTTGTGTGTGTGTTTGTGTGCGTGTGTGTGTGTGTGTGTTTATGGCAAGGGTTGGATGTGGGTGTGTGTGGGTGAATGTGAGCGCTTCTTCATTTTCTTGCAAAGCAAACACACACACACAGAGACATAGACATATGAGGGCCATAAAACTGAATACCAGATTTGACGAATGTGTGTGTGTGTGTGTGTGTGTATTTATGGTGAGGGTGGGATGTGGGTGCATGCGGCTAAATTCGAGTGCATCTACATGCTGTTATGTATAGCAAAGCAAACACACACACACACACACGCACACACACACACACACACAATGGGTAATAAAACTGAACTGAAATTTGATTTGTGTGTGTTTGGGGGTTGCTGGACTGTGTTGATGCTCCAGCAGAACAGCTGTGTGTGTCAGATACTGTGTGTGTGTGTCAGATACTGTGTGTGTGTGTGTGTGTGTGTTAGATACTGTGTGTGTTAGATACTGTGTGTGTGTTAGATACTATGTGTGTGTGAGATACTGTGTGTTAGATACTGTGTGTGTGTGTGGGTGTGTGTGTGTGTGTGTTAGATACTGTGTGTGTGTTAGATACTATGTGTGTGTGAGATACTGTGTGTTAGATACTGTGTGTGTGTGTGGGTGTGTGTGTGTGTGTGTGTTAGATACTGTGTGTGTCAGATTATGTGTGTGTCTGTGTGTGTGTGTGTGTGGTAGATACTGTGTGTGTGTGTCATATACTGTGTGTGTGTGTTAGATACTGTGTGTGTTAGATACTATGTGTGTGTGAGATACTGTGTGTTAGATACTGTGTGTGTGTGTTAGATACTGTGTGTGTCAGATTGTGTGTGTGTTTGTGTGTGTTAGATACTGTGTGTGTGTGTCATATACTGTGTGTGTGTGTGTGTTAGATACTATGTGTGTGAGATACTCTGTGTGTGTGTCAGAAACTGTGTGTGTGAGATACTGTGTGTGTTAGATACTGTGTGTGTGTGTCATATACTGTGTGTGTGTGTGTGTTAGATACAATGTGTGTGAGATACTCTGTGTGTGTGTCAGAAACTGTGTGTGTGAGATACTGTGTGTGTTAGATACTGTGTGTGAGATACTGTGTGTGTGTGTGTGTGTGTGTGTGTCAGATACTGTGTGAGTGAGATACTGTGTGTGTTAGATACTGTGTGTGTGTGTGTCAGATACTGTGTGTGTTAGATACTGTGTGTGTTAGATACTGTGTGTGTCAGATACTGTGTGTGTGTGTGTCAGATACTGTGTGTGTCAGATACTGTGTGTGTGTGTGTCAGATACTGTGTGTGTTAGATACTGTGTGTGTCAGATACTGTGTGTGTGTGTGTCAGATACTGTGTGTGTTAGATACTGTGTGTGTCAGATACTGTGTGTGAGAGATACTGTGTGTGTGTCAGATACTGTGTGTGTGTCAGATACTGTGTGTGTTAGATACTGTGTGTGTGTCAGATACTGTGTGTGTCAGATACTGTGTGTGTTAGATACTGTGTGTGTGTGTGTGTCAGATACTGTGTGTGTTAGATACTGTGTGTGTTAGATACTGTGTGTGTCAGATACTGTGTGTGTTAGATACTGTGTGTGTGTGTCAGATACTGTGTGTGTTAGATACTGTGTGTGTGTCAGATACTGTGTGTGTGTGTGTGTGTCAGATACTGTGTGTGTGTGTGTGTGTCAGATACTGTGTGTGTGTGTCAGATACTGTGTGTGTTAGATACTGTGTGTGTGTGTGTGTCAGATACTGTGTGTGTTAGATACTGTGTGTGTTAGATACTGTGTGTGTCAGATACTGTGTGTGTTAGATACTGTGTGTGTGTGTCAGATACTGTGTGTGTTAGATACTGTGTGTGTGTCAGATACTGTGTGTGTGTGTGTGTGTCAGATACTGTGTGTGTGTGTGTGTGTCAGATACTGTGTGTGTGTGTCAGATACTGTGTGTGTTAGATACTGTGTGTGTGTCAGATACTGTGTGTGTGTGTGTCAGATACTGTGTGTGTTAGATACTGTGTGTGTCAGATACTGTGTGTGTCAGATACTGTGTGTGAGAGATACTGTGTGTGTGTGTGTGTCAGATACTGTGTGTGTCAGATACTGTGTGTGTGTGTGTGTCAGATACTGTGTGTGTCAGATACTGTGTGTGTGTGTGTGTGTCAGATACTGTGTGTGTTAGATACTGTGTGTGTGTGTGTGTCAGATACTGTGTGTGTCAGATACTGTGTGTGTCAGATACTGTGTGTGTGTGTGTGTGTGTCAGATACTGTGTGTGTTAGATACTGTGTGTGTTAGATACTGTGTGTGTGTGTGTGTCAGATACTGTGTGTGTCAGATACTGTGTGTGTGTGTGTGTGTCAGATACTGTGTGTGTTAGATACTGTGTGTGTGTGTGTGTCAGATACTGTGTGTGTCAGATACTGTGTGTGTGTCAGATACTGTGTGTGTCAGATACTGTGTGTGTCAGATACTGTGTGTGTTAGATACTGTGTGTGTTAGATACTGTGTGTGTGTGTGTGTGTGTGTGTGTCAGATACTGTGTGTGTCAGATACTGTGTGTGTGTCAGATACTGTGTGTGTCAGATACTGTGTGTGTTAGATACTGTGTGTGTGTGTGTGTGTCAGATACTGTGTGTGTTAGATACTGTGTGTGTGTCAGATACTGTGTGTGTCAGATACTGTGTGTGTGTCAGATACTGTGTGTGTCAGATACTGTGTGTGTTAGATACTGTGTGTGTGTGTGTGTGTCAGATACTGTGTGTGTTAGATACTGTGTGTGTGTCAGATACTGTGTGTGTCAGATACTGTGTGTGTTAGATACTGTGTGTGAGATACTGTGTGTGTGTGTCAGATACTGTGTGTGTCAGATACTGTGTGTGTCAGATACTGTGTGTGTGTCAGATACTGTGTGTGTTAGATACTGTGTGTGTGTGTGTGTCAGATACTGTGTGTGTTAGATACTGTGTGTGTGTGTCTTAGATACTGTGTGTGTTAGATACTGTGTGTGTGTGTCTTAGATACTGTGTTAGACACTGTGTGTGTGTGTGTTAGATACTGTGTGTGTTAGATACTGTGTGTGTGTGTGTGTCAGATACTGTGTGTGTTAGATACTGTGTGTGTGTGTCTTAGATACTGTGTTAGACACTGTGTGTGTGTGTGTTAGATACTGTGTGTGTTAGATACTGTGTGTGTGTTAGATACTATGTGTGTGTGAGATACTGTGTGTTAGATACTGTGTGTGTGTTAGATACTGTGTGTGTTAGATACTGTGTGTGTGTTAGATACTATGTGTGTGTGAGATACTGTGTGTTAGATACTGTGTGTGTGTGTTAGATACTGTGTGTGTCAGATTGTGTGTGTGTTTGTGTGTGTTAGATAATGTGTGTGTGTGTCATATACTGTGTGTGTGTGTGTGTGTGTGTTAGATACTATGTGTGTGAGATACTCTGTGTGTGTGTCAGAAACTGTGTGTGTGTGAGATACTGTGTGTGAGATACTGTGTGTGTGTCAGATACTGTGTGTGTGTGTGTGTCAGAAACTGTGTGTGAGATACTGTGTGTGTGTGTGTTAGATACTGTGTGTGTTAGATACTGTGTGTGTGTTAGATACTGTGTGTGTTAGATACTGTGTGTGTGTGTGTCAGATACTGTGTGTGTTAGATACTGTGTGTGAGAGATACTGTGTGTGTGTGTGTGTCAGATACTGTGTGTGTGTGTGTTAGATACTGTGTGTGTCAGATACTGTGTGTGTCAGATACTGTGTGTGAGAGATACTGTGTGTGTGTTAGATACTGTGTGTGTGTGTGTGTGTGTCAGATACTGTGTGTGTTAGATACTGTGTGTGTGTGTGTGTGTTAGATACTGTGTGTGTTAGATACTGTGTGTGTGTGTGTGTTAGATACTGTGTGTGTGTGTGTGTGTGTGTGTGTCAGATACTGTGTGTGTTAGATACTGTGTGTGTGTGTGTGTTAGATACTGTGTGTGTGTGTGTGTGTCAGATACTGTGTGTTAGATACTGTGTGTGTTAGATACTGTGTGTGTGTGTGTGTCAGATACTGTGTGTGTTAGATACTGTGTGTGTGTGTGTGTGTCAGATACCGTGTGTGTTAGATACTGTGTGTGTTAGATACTGTGTGTGTGTGTGTCAGATACTGTGTGTGAGAGATACTGTGTGTGTCAGATACTGTGTGTGTGTGTGTGTGTGTGTGTGTCAGATACTGTGTGTTAGATACTGTGTGTGTGTCTTAGATACTGTGTGTGTTAGATACTGTGCGTGTGTGTGTCAGATACTGTGTGTGTTAGATACTGTGTGTGTGTGTCAGATACTGTGTGTGTTAGATACTGTGTGTGTGTGTCAGATACTGTGTGTGTTAGATACTGTGTGTGTGTGTGTGTGTGTGTCAGATACTGTGTGTGTGTGTGTCTTAGATACTGTGTGTGTGTGTTAGATACTGTGTGTGTTAGATACTGTGTGTGGGTGTGTCAGATACTGTGTGTGTCAGATACTGTGTGTGTGTGTGTGTCAGATACTGTGTGTGTGTGTGTCTTAGATACTGTGTGTGTGTGTGTTAGATACTGTGTGTGTTAGATACTGTGTGTGTGTGTGTGTGTCAGATACTGTGTGTGTCAGATACTGTGTGTGTGTGTGTGTGTCAGATACTGTGTGTGTGTGTGTCTTAGATACTGTGTGTGTGTGTTAGATACTGTGTGTGTTAGATACTGTGTGTGTGTATGTCAGATACTGTGTGTGTCAGATACTGTGTGTGTGTGTGTGTCAGATACTGTGTGTGAGAGATACTGTGTGTGTGTGTGTGTGTGTCAGATACTGTGTGTGTTAGATACTGTGTGTGTGTGTGTGTGTCAGATACTGTGTGTGAGAGATACTGTGTGTGTGTGTGTGTCAGATACTGTGTGTGTTAGATACTGTGTGTGTGTGTCTTAGATACTGTGTGTTAGATACTGTGTGTGTTAGATACTGTGTGTGTTAGATACTGTGTGTGTGTGTGTGTCAGATACTGTGTGTGAGAGATACTGTGTGTGTGTGTGTGTGTCAGATACTGTGTGTTAGATACTGTGTGTGTGTGTCTTAGATACTGTGTGTGTTAGATACTGTGTGTGTGTGTTAGATACTGTGTGTGTTAGATACTGTGTGTGTGTGTGTGTCAGATACTGTGTGTGTTAGATACTGTGTGTGTGTGTCTTAGATACTGTGTGTGTTAGATACTGTGTGTGTGTGTCTTAGATACTGTGTGTGTTAGATACTGTGTGTGTGTGTCTTAGATACTGTGTGTGTTAGATACTGTGTGTGTGTGTCTTAGATACTGTGTGTGTTAGATACTGTGTGTGTTAGATACTGTGTGTGTGTGTGTGTCAGATACTGTGTGTGTTAGATACTGTGTGTGTGTGTCTTAGATACTGTGTGTGTTAGATACTGTGTGTGTTAGATACTGTGTGTGTGTGTGTGTCAGATACTGTGTGTGTTAGATACTGTGTGTGTGTGTCTTAGATACTGTGTGTGTTAGATACTGTGTGCGTGTGTTAGATACTGTGTGTGTTAGATACTGTGTGTGTGTGTGTGTCAGATACTGTGTGTGTTAGATACTGTGTGTGTGTGTGTCAGATACTGTGTGTGTTAGATACTGTGTGTGTGTGTGTGTGTGTGTCAGATACTGTGTGTGTTAGATACTGTGTGTGTTAGATACTGTGTGTGGTAGATACTCTGTGTGTGGGTGTTAGATACTGTGTGTGGTAGATACTGTGTGTGTGATACTGTGTGTGATAGATACTGTGTGTGTGTATCAGATACTGTGTGTGGTAGATACTGTGTGTGTGTGGGTGTTAGATACTGTGTGTGTGTTAGATACTTTGTGTGTTAGATACTGTGTGTGTGTGTCAGATACTGTGTGTGTGTCAGATACTGTGTGTGTGTTAGATACTGTGTGTGTGTTAGATACTGTGTGTGTCAGATACTGTGTGTGTGTTAGATACTTTGTGTGTTAGATACTGTGTGTGTGTGTCAGATACTGTGTGTGTGTCAGATACTGTGTGTGTGTGTCAGATACTGTGTGTGAGAGATACTGTTTGTGTGTCAGATACTGTGTGTGTGTTAGATACTGTGTGTGTGTTAGATACTGTGTGTGTGTTAGATACTGTGTGTGTGTCAGATACTGTGTGTGTGTCAGATACTGTGTGTGTGTTAGATACTGTGTGTGTCAGATACTGTGTGTGTGTTAGATACTGTGTGTGAGAGATACTGTTTGTGTGTCATATACTGTGTGTGTGTTAGATACTGTGTGTGAGAGATACTGTTTGTGTGTCATATACTGTGTGTGTGTTAGATACTGTGTGTGAGAGATACTGTTTGTGTGTCAGATACTGTGTGTGTGTTAGATACTGTGTGTGTCAGATTCTGTGTGTGTGTTAGATACTGTGTGTGTCAGATAATGTGTGTGTGTGTGTCAGATACTGTGTGTGTCAGATACTGTGTGTGTTAGATACTGTGTGTGTTAGATACTGTGTGTGTGTGTGTGTGTGTCAGATACTGTGTGTGTGTGTGTCTTAGATACTGTGTGTGAGAGATACTGTGTGTGTTAGATACTGTGTGTGTGTGTGTGTGTCAGATACTGTGTGTGAGAGATACTGTGTGTGTGTGTGTGTGTGTGTTAGATACTGTGTGTGTGTGTCTTAGATACTGTGTGTGTTAGATACTGTGTGTGTTAGATACTGTGTGTGTGTGTGTGTGTCAGATACTGTGTGTGTTAGATACTGTGTGTGTTAGATACTGTGTGTGTGTGTGTCAGATACTGTGTGTGTCAGATACTGTGTGTGTTAGATACTGTGTGTGTTAGATACTGTGTGTGTGTGTGTGTGTCAGATACTGTGTGTGTGTGTGTCTTAGATACTGTGTGTGTGTGTTAGATACTGTGTGTGTTAGATACTGTGTGTGGGTGTGTCAGATACTGTGTGTGTCAGATACTGTGTGTGTGTGTGTGTGTCAGATACTGTGTGTGTGTGTGTCTTAGATACTGTGTGTGTTAGATACTGTGTGTGTGTGTGTGTGTGTCAGATACTGTGTGTGTCAGATACTGTGTGTGTGTGTGTGTGTCAGATACTGTGTGTGTGTGTGTCTTAGATACTGTGTGTGTGTGTTAGATACTGTGTGTGTTAGATACTGTGTGTGTGTATGTCAGATACTGTGTGTGTCAGATACTGTGTGTGTGTGTGTGTCAGATACTGTGTGTGAGAGATACTGTGTGTGTGTGTGTGTCAGATACTGTGTGTGTTAGATACTGTGTGTGTGTGTGTGTGTCAGATACTGTGTGTGAGAGATACTGTGTGTGTGTGTGTGTCAGATACTGTGTGTGAGAGATACTGTGTGTGTGTGTGTCAGATACTGTGTGTGTTAGATACTGTGTGTGTGTGTCTTAGATACTGTGTGTTAGATACTGTGTGTGTTAGATACTGTGTGTGTTAGATACTGTGTGTGTGTGTGTGTCAGATACTGTGTGTGAGAGATACTGTGTGTGTGTGTGTGTCAGATACTGTGTGTGTTAGATACTGTGTGTGTGTGTCTTAGATACTGTGTGTGTTAGATACTGTGTGTGTGTGTTAGATACTGTGTGTGTTAGATACTGTGTGTGTGTGTGTGTCAGATACTGTGTGTGTTAGATACTGTGTGTGTGTGTGTGTGTCAGATACTGTGTGTGTTAGATACTGTGTGTGTGTGTGTGTGTCAGATACTGTGTGTGTTAGATACTGTGTGTGTTAGATACTGTGTGTGGGTGTTAGATACTGTGTGTGGTAGATACTGTGTGTGTGATACTGTGTGTGATAGATACTGTGTGTGTGTGTGTGTCAGATACTGTGTGTGTTAGATACTGTGTGTGTTAGATACTGTGTGTGTGTGTGTGTCAGATACTGTGTGTGTTAGATACTGTGTGTGTGTATCATATACTGTGTGTGTTAGATACTGTGTGTGTGTGTGTGTGTGTCAGATACTGTGTGTGGTAGATACTGTGTGTGGTAGATACTGTGTGTGTGGGTGTTAGATACTGTGTGTGTTAGATACTGTGTGTGTGTGTCAGATACTGTGTGTGTTAGATACTGTGTGTGTGGGTGTCAGATACTGTGTGTGGTAGATACTGTGTGTGTGGGTGTGGGTGTTAGATACTGTGTGTGTGTGATACTGTGTGTGTTAGATACTGTGTGTGTGTATCAGATACTGTGTGTGTGTATCATATACTGTGTGTGTTAGATACTGTGTGTGTGTGTCAGATACTGTGTGTGTTAGATACTGTGTGTGTGGGTGTCAGATACTGTGTGTGGTAGATACTGTGTGTGTGTGTGTCAGATACTGTGTGTGTGTAAGATACTGTGTGTGTGTGTCAGATACTGTGTGTGAGAGATACTGTTTGTGTGTCAGATACTGTGTGTGTGTTAGATACTTTGTGTGTTAGATACTGTGTGTGTGTCAGATACTGTGTGTGTGTCAGATACTGTGTGTGTGTTAGATACTGTGTGTGTCAGATACTGTGTGTGTGTTAGATACTGTGTGTGAGAGATACTGTTTGTGTGTCAGATACTGTGTGTGTGTTAGATACTGTGTGTGAGAGATACTGTTTGTGTGTCAGATACTGTGTGTGTGTTAGATACTGTGTGTGTCAGATTCTGTGTGTGTGTTAGATACTGTGTGTGTCAGATAATGTGTGTGTGTGTGTCAGATACTGTGTGTGAGAGATACTGTGTGTGTTAGATACTGTGTGTGTGTGTGTGTGTCAGATACTGTGTGTGAGAGATACTGTGTGTGTGTGTGTGTTAGATACTGTGTGTGTGTGTCTTAGATACTGTGTGTGTTAGATACTGTGTGTGTTAGATACTGTGTGTGTTAGATACTGTGTGTGTGTGTGTCAGATACTGTGTGTGTCACATACTGTGTGTGTTAGATACTGTGTGTGTTAGATACTGTGTGTGTGTGTGTGTGTCAAATACTGTGTGTGTTAGATACTGTGTGTGTTAGATACTGTGTGTGTGTGTGTCAGATACTGTGTGTGTGTTAGATACTGTGTGTGTGGGTGTCAGATACTGTGTGTGGTAGATACTGTCTGTGAGAGATACTGTTTGTGTCAGATGTTGTGTGTGTTAGATACTGTGTGTGTGTGTGTTAGATACTGTGTGTGTGGATGTCAGATACTGTGTGTGGTAGATACTGTGTGTGTGTGTGTCAGATACTGTGTGTGTGTATCATATACTGTGTGTGTTAGATACTGTGTGTGTTAGATATTGTGTGTGTGTGTGTCAGATACTGTGTGTGTCAGATACTGTGTGTGTTAGATACTGTGTGTGTTAGATACTGTGTGTGTGTGTGTGTGTGTGTGTGTCAGATACTGTGTGTGTTAGATACTGTGTGTGTGTGTCAGATACTGTGTGTGTGTATCAGATACTGTGTGTGGTAGATACTGTGTGTGTGGGTGTTAGATACTGTGTGTGTGTCAGATACTGTGTGTGTGTCAGATACTGTGTGTGTGTGTATCAGATACTGTGTGTGGTAGATACTGTGTGTGTGGGTGTTAGATACTGTGTGTGTGTGTGTGTGTGTCAGATACTGTGTGTGTTAGATACTGTGTGTGTGTCAGATACTGTGTGTGTGTATCAGATACTGTGTGTGGTAGATACTGTGTGTGTGGGTGTTAGATACTGTGTGTGATAGATACTGTGTGTGTGGGTGTTAGATACTGTGTGTGTGTGATACTGTGTGTGTGTGTGTCAGATACTGTGTGTGTCAGATACTGTGTGTGTTAGATACTGTGTGTGTGTCAGATACTGTGTGTGTTAGATACTGTGTGTGTTAGATACTGTGTGTGTGTCAGATACTGTGTGTGTTAGATATTGTGTGTGTTAGATACTGTGTGTTAGATACTGTGTGTGTGTGTGTGTCAGATACTGTGTGTGTGTGTGTGTGTGTGTGTCAGATACTGTGTGTGTGTGTGTCTTAGATACTGTGTGTGTGTGTTAGATACTGTGTGTGTTAGATACTGTGTGTGTGTGTGTGTGTGTCAGATACTGTGTGTGTGTGTGTCTTAGATACTGTGTGTGTTAGATATTGTGTGTGTGTTAGATACTGTGTGTGTCAGATACTGTGTGTGTGTTAGATACTGTGTGTGTGTCAGATGTTGTGTGTGTGTTAGATACTGTGTGTGTTAGATATTGTGTGTGTGTGTGTTAGATACTGTGTGTGAGAGATACTGTGTGTGTGTTAGATACTGTGTGTGTCAGATACTGTGTGTGTGTTAGATACTGTGTGTGTGTCAGATGTTGTGTGTGTGTTAGATACTGTGTGTGTCAGATACTGTGTGTGTGTCAGATACTGTGTGTGTGTCCGATACTGTGTGTGAGAGATACTGTGTGTGTCAGATACTGTGTGCTGTGTGTGTGTGTCAGATACTGTGTGTGTGTCAGATGTTGTGTGTGTGTGTGTGTGCTGTGTGTGTGTCAGATAATGTGTGTGTGTCAGATGTGTGTGTGTCAGATACTGTGTGTGTGTGTCAGATGTTGTGTGTTTGTGTGTGTGTGTGTCAGATACTGTGTGTGTCAGATGTTGTGTGTGTGTGTGTCAGATGTTGTGTGTTTGTGTGTCAGATACTGTGTGTGTGTGTCAGATGTTGTGTGTTTGTGTGTGTGTGTGTCAGATACTGTGTGCTGTCTGTGTGTGTCAGATACTGTGTGTGTGTGTCAGATGTTGTGTGTGTGTGTGTGTGTCAGATGTTGTGTGTGTGTGTGTGTGTCAGACACCATGTGCTGTGTGTGTGTCAGATAATGTGTGTGTGTGTGTCAGATGTTGTGTGTGTGTGTGTAAGATACCGTGTGTGTGTGTCAGATGTTGTGTGTGTGTGTGTGTGTGTCAGATGTTGTGTGTGTGTCAGATACTGTGTGTGTGTGTCAGATGTTGTGTGTGTGTCAGATGTTGTGTGTGTGTCAGATACTGTGTGTGTGTGTCAGATGTTGTGTGTGTGTCAGATGTTGTGTTTGTGTGTGTGTGTGTGTGTCAGATGTTGTGTGTGTCAGATGTTGTGTGTGTATGTGTGTGTGTATGTGTGTGTGTCAGATGTTGTGTGTGTGTCAGATACTGTGTGTGTGTGTCAGATGTTGTGTGTGTGTGTGTGTGTCAGATGTTGTGTGTGTGTCAGATACTGTGTGTGTGTGTCAGATGTTGTGTGTGTGTCAGATACTGTGTGTGTGTGTGTGTCAGATGTTGTGTGTGTGTCAGATGTTGTGTTTGTGTGTGTGTGTGTGTCAGATGTTGTGTGTGTATCTGTGTGTGTTTGTGTGTGTGTCAGATGTTGTGTGTGTCAGATACTGTGTGTGTGTCAGATGTTGTGTTTGTGTGTGTGTGTCAGATGTTGTGTGTGTGTGTGTATGTGTGTGTCAGATGTTGTGTGTGTGTGTCAGATACTGTGTGTGTGTGTGTCAGATGTTGTGTGTGTGTGTGTGTCAGATGTTGTGTGTGTGTGTGTCAGATGTGTGTGTGCTGTGTGTGTCAGATACTGTGTGTGTGTGTCAGATACTTTGTGTCAGATGTTGTGTGTGTGTGTGTGTGTGTGTGCTGTGTGTGTTTCAGATACTGTGTGTGTGTGTGTCTCAGATGTTGTGTGTGTGTGTCAGTTGTTGTGTGTGTGCTGTGTGTGTCAGATACTGTGTGTGTGTGTCAGATACTTTGTGTGTGTGTCAGATGTGTGTGTGTCAGATACTGTGTGTGTGTGTCAGATACTTTCTGTGTGTGTCAGATGTGTGTGTGTCAGATACTGTGTGTGTGTCAGATACTGTGTGTGTGTCAGATACTGTGTGTGTGTGTCAGATACTTTATGTGTGTGTCAGATACTTTGTGTGTGTGTCAGATACTTTGTGTGTGTGTCAGATGTGTGTGTGTCAGATACTTTGTGTGTGTGTCAGATGTGTGTGTGTCAGATACTGTGTGTGTGTGTCAGATACTTTGTGTGTGTGTCAGATGTGTGTGTCAGATACTGTGTGTGTGTCAGATACTTTGTGTGTCAGATGTTGTGTGTGTGCTGTGTGTGTGTCAGATACTGTGTGTGTCAGATACTTTGTGTGTGTGTCAGATGTTGTGTGTGTGTGTCAGATATTGTGTGTGTGTGTAAGATATTGTGTGTGTGTGTCAGATACTGTGTGTGTGTCAGATATTGTGTGTGTGTGTCAGATATTGTGTGTGTGTGTCAGATGTTGTGTGTGTGTGTCAGATGTTGTGTGTGTGTGTCAGATATTGTGTGTGTGTGTCAGATGTTGTGTGTGTGTGTGTGTCAGATATTGTGTGTGTGTGTCAGATATTGTATGTGTGTCAGATGTTGTGTGTGTGTCAGTTGTTGTGTGTGTGCTGTGTGTGTCAGATACTGTGTGTGTGTGTCAGATACTTTGTGTGTGTCAGATGTGTGTGTGTCAGATACTGTGTGTGTGTGTGTGTCAGATGTTGTGTGTGTGTCAGATGTTGTGTTTGTGTGTGTGTGTGTGTCAGATGTTGTGTGTGTCAGATGTTGTGTGTGTATCTGTGTGTGTTTGTGTGTGTGTCAGATGTTGTGTGTGTGTCAGATACTGTGTGTGTGTCAGATGTTGTGTTTGTGTGTGTGTGTCAGATGTTGTGTGTGTGTGTGTATGTGTGTGTCAGATGTTGTGTGTGTGTGTCAGATACTGTGTGTGTGTGTCAGATGTTGTGTGTGTGTGTGTGTCAGATGTTGTGTGTGTGTGTGTCAGATGTGTGTGTGCTGTGTGTGTCAGATACTGTGTGTGTGTGTCAGATACTTTGTGTCAGATGTTGTGTGTGTGTGTGTGTGTGCTGTGTGTGTTTCAGATACTGTGTGTGTGTGTGTCTCAGATGTTGTGTGTGTGTGTCAGTTGTTGTGTGTGTGCTGTGTGTGTCAGATACTGTGTGTGTGTGTCAGATACTTTGTGTGTGTGTCAGATGTGTGTGTGTCAGATACTGTGTGTGTGTGTCAGATACTTTCTGTGTGTGTCAGATGTGTGTGTGTCAGATACTGTGTGTGTGTCAGATACTGTGTGTGTGTGTCAGATACTTTATGTGTGTGTCAGATACTTTGTGTGTGTGTCAGATACTTTGTGTGTGTGTCAGATACTTTGTGTGTGTGTCAGATGTGTGTGTGTCAGATACTTTGTGTGTGTGTCAGATGTGTGTGTGTCAGATACTGTGTGTGTGTGTCAGATACTTTGTGTGTGTGTCAGATGTGTGTGTCAGATACTGTGTGTGTGTGTCAGATACTTTGTGTGTGTGTCAGATGTGTGTGTCAGATACTGTGTGTGTGTGTCAGATACTTTGTGTGTGTGTCAGATGTGTGTGTCAGATACTGTGTGTGTGTGTCAGATACTTTGTGTGTCAGATGTTGTGTGTGTGCTGTGTGTGTGTCAGATACTGTGTGTGTCAGATACTTTGTGTGTGTGTCAGATGTTGTGTGTGTGTGTCAGATATTGTGTGTGTGTGTAAGATATTGTGTGTGTGTGTCAGATACTGTGTGTGTGTCAGATATTGTGTGTGTGTGTCAGATATTGTGTGTGTGTGTCAGATGTTGTGTGTGTGTGTCAGATGTTGTGTGTGTGTGTCAGATATTGTGTGTGTGTGTCAGATGTTGTGTGTGTGTGTGTGTCAGATATTGTGTGTGTGTGTCAGATATTGTGTGTGTGTCAGATGTTGTGTGTGTGTGTGTGTGTGTGTGTCAGATATTGTGTGTGTGTGTCAGATGTTGTGTGTGTGTGTGTGACAGATGTTGTGTTTGTCTCCTCTCGCAACGACAGATGAAACAATGTGCTGTGTTTTCTCAGATTTATTTATTCAAAGCTGACGCAAGACAGCGAACCTGCACCGCAACGCCGCTAAGTGTTTCATCACGCGGTCAGGACACACAGTGACACAGTGCTGGATCTCTCTGTGTAGAAATCATCACATCGCTATCTTTTAACACGTTCTAATGCCTTATCTACACACACGACTTACACCAGGTGACCAGAAAGGGGTCAAAAGCAGGAGGAAGATTGGGACTCCTCTTCATCACACCACCCTGAAATAACGACGACGTCTTCACACCACGAGTGTAACATAAAATATCAAGAGAATTGAATGACTTTAATCAAACGTGACTCATTTCAACTGTTCCTTCTGTCCAGGAAGAGATACAGGACCATCCTGACCACAACCAGGACCAGCAGGTTCAGGGCCAGTTTCTTCCCCACAACCATAAATCTACTCACCTCTACACCTGTCATGTTCAACCCAAGTACTTCTTATATTTTATATTCTAGTTTTACATTTCTATCTATCTATCTATCTATCTATCTATCTATCTATCTATCTATCTATCTATCTATCTATCTATCTATCTATCTATCTGTTTGTCTGTCTGTTTGTCTGTCTGTCTATCTATCTATCTATCTATCTATCTATCTATCTATCTATCTATCTATCTGTCTGTCTGTCTGTCTGTCTGTCTGTCTATCTATCTATCTATCTATCTATCTATCTATCTATCTATCTATGTTTGTCTGTCTGTCTGTCTGTCTCTATCTATCTATCTATCTATCTATCTATCTATCTATCTATCTATCTATCTATCTATCTATCTATCTGTTTGTCTGTCTGTCTGTCTATCTATTTATCTATCTGTCTATCTGTCTGTCTGTCTGTCTGTCTATCTATCTATCTATCTATCTATCTATCTATCTATCTATCTATCTATCTATCTGTCTGTCTGTCTGTCTGTCTATCTATCTATCTATCTATCTGTTTGTCTGTCTGTTTGTCTATCTATCTATCTATCTATCTATCTATCTATCTGTCTGTCTGTCTGTCTGTCTGTCTGTCTGTCTATCTATCTATCTATCTATCTATCTATCTGTTTGTCTGTCTGTCTGTCTGTCTGTCTCTATCTATCTATCTATCTATCTATCTATCTATCTATCTATCTGTCTGTCTGTCTGTCTGTCTGTCTGTCTATCTATCTATCTATCTATCTATCTGTTTGTCTGTCTGTCTGTCTGTCTCTATCTATCTATCTATCTATCTATCTATCTATCTATCTATCTATCTATCTATCTGTCTGTCTGTCTGTCTGTCTGTCTATCTATCCATCCATCCATCTATCGATGTATTTCAGTCAATAAACAGACATTTTATTGGACTTGTCTTACAGCTACATGATTAAATTGAACACCAGGGGCAGGGGTCAGTGCTCCGGCTCGTGTCAGGTCATTACACACTGCTCCAGGAAGCTGAAATTAGTTCATTAGAGCAGAAGAAGCAGAAAAACATGCAGTTGGTAATCTGGGAGCGTGACCGAGAGACGCTGCATCAAACGACGTCCTGTTTATTTATCTGTTAATCCGTAATGGATGAAATCACTGAGCGTTAGCGTTCCGTCATGGAAACACTTTGTCATTTCCCATGGAAATTTTCCATGGCTGTAAATAACCCTAACCCCTGCCAAAGGACTTTTTTTTTCACTGAACCTCGGATGTCAGCTTTATAAACAGGGCCACACGTGCTACGAATTTGTGTGTCCTTGTAAAACAGGAAAGCGCGGGATCAGCGGGAGAGAGAGAGAGAGAGAGGGAGAGGGAGATAGAGGGAGAGAACAAGAGAGGGAGAGAACAAGAGAATGAGAAAGTGAGTGATAGAGAGGGAAAGAGTGAGGGGAGGGGGGGTAGAGAGTGAGAAAGTGAGTGAAAGAGAGAGAGAAACAGAGATAGAGGAAGAGAGAGAGAGAGGGGGAGAGAGAGAGGGGGAAGAGAGTGAGAAAGTAAGTGTTAGAGAGAGAGAGAAGACAGAGAGAGAGAGAGAGAGAGAGAGAGAGAGAGAGTGAGAGAGAGAGAAACAGAGATAGAGGAAGAGAGAGAGAGAGAGAGAGAGAGGGAAGAGAGTGAGAAAGTAAGTGTTAGCGAGAGAGAGAAGACAGAGAGAGAGAGAGAGAGAGAGAGAGAGAGAGTGAGAGAGAGAGAAACAGAGATAGAGGAAGAGAGAGAGAGAGAGAGAGAGAGAGAGGGAAGAGAGTGAGAAAGTAAGTGTTAGCGAGAGAGAGAAGACAGAGAGAGAGAGAGAGAGAGAGAGAGAGAGAGAGGAGGCCGTGTATAGTCAGGCATCCTGAGGGTTCTGCTTTTATTTGTGACCTCGTAAAAAGCTGTACTGATTTCAGAGACTTGTTTATTTATGCCTTCTCGTTCCCTCTATGGAGAACGGGTTTGAGACCGAGCCGCTCGCTTTCTCCCGCTGCTGCGCTCTCGATCCGTCTGGTAATTCAGTTCAGTTCAGTTTATTTTCTATAGCACTTTTAACAACACACATTGTCTCAAAGCAGCTTTACAGAAGTATAGAAACAATAAAAATGATAAAGTTTAAAATTAAGTTACTGTTTATCTCTAATGAGAAGCCTGAGGTGAGGGTGGTGAGGAAAAACTCCCTGAGATGATATGAGGAAGAAACCTTGAGAGGAACCAGACTCCGAAGGGAACCTGATCCTCATTTGCCTGACACTGGACAGTAAATAAAGTTATTGAAGCAAAACTACAGCGGCTTGCATAAGTATTTACACCCCTTCAGCTTTTTAACAGTTTGTCATGACTGCACACAGTTAGAATTAGAATTAGCGCGGAGACTGAGAGCCAGACCTTCTCATCCAACATCAGTGCCTGACCACACAAATTCCTCTAGAAGCACATTTGTGAGGTCAGGCACTGATGTTGGACGAGAAAACTTGGCTCACAGTCTCTGACCTAAATTCATCCCAAAGGTGTTCTATCAGGTTGAGGTCAGGACCCTGTGAAGTTCCTCCACACCAAACTCACTCATCCATGTCTTTATGGACTTTGCTTTGGTCACTGGTGTACAGTCATGTTGGAACAGGAAGGGGTCATCCCCAAACTGTTCCCACAAAGTTGGGAGCATGAAATTGTCTAAAATGTCTTGGTATGAAGCTGAAGCATTTAGAGTTCCTTTTACTGGAACTAAGGGGCCGAGCCCAACCCCTGAAAAACAACACCTGAACTCAATGATCTGGAGGGGTGTCCCAAAACTTTTGGCAGTATAGTGTATCTTGTGCTTTAATTAACAACATTAAATGTATAAAAACTAATTTTTCACCAGGTTTTATGCACACACACTTTTACACACCATCATCCACTCAGAACCATGTTCTTTCAGGTGAGTTTGTTGTGTTTGAGGAGATCCTGTTATTTGCTAAACCTATTTCTGGTAGAAAGACAGGGGCTGGTGTTAAAAGTGACACCTGACGGTGTTTCATAGCCACACACACACACACACACACACACTTACACACCTACATGTTCGGCTCATTTTCACCCGCTGGCAAAAATATTTTGGCGCTCACCTGCAAGTCCTCTGGTTTCTTCTCTTCTGTGTGGAAGGTTTCTGTTCCATTCTCCAGAGATGTGAAGACTGAAGAGAGGATCGATAGAGAATAAAAAATTTAATAAAAAGTAAACAATTGAATATTTTACAGCTTTTTGCACTTAGTTTGTAATACCCCACCTAGGGGCAATTTAGAGTCACCAATCAAGAGGTGGCTGATTAGAGGAAACCAGTGAATCCAGAGGAAACCAGTGAATCCAGAGGAAACCAGTGAATCCACAGGAAACCAGTGAATGCATTGGAAACCGGTGAATCCACAGGAAACCAGTGAATCCAGAGGAAACCAGTGAATCCAGAGGAAACCGCCGAATCCAGAGGAAACCAGTGAATCCAGAGGAAACCAGTGAATCCAGAGGAAACCAGTGAACCCACAGGAAACCAGTGAGTCCAAAGGAATCCAGTGAATCAAAAGGAAACCAGTGAACCCACAGGAAACCAGTGAGTCCAAAGGAATCCAGTGAATCAAAAGGAAACCAGTGAAACCAGAGGAAACCAGTGAATCCAGAGGAAACCAGTGAATCCAGATGAATCCAGTGAGGAAACCAGTGAATCCAGAGGAAACCAGTGAATCTAGAGGAATCCAGTGAATCCAGAGGAAACCAGTGAATCCAGAGGAAACCAGTGAATCTAGAGGAAACCAGTGAATCTAAAGGAATCCAGTGAATCCAGAGGAAACCAGTGAATCCAGAGAAAACCAGTGAATCTAAAGGAATCCAGTGAATCCAGAGGAAACTACTGAATCCAGAGGAAACCAGTGAATCCACAGGAAACCAGTGAATAAAGAGGAATCCAGTTAACCCACAGGAAACCAGTGAATCCAGAGGAAACCGCCGAATCCAGAGGAAACCGCCAAATCCAGAGGAAACCAGTGAACCCACAGGAAACCAGTGAATCCAGAGGAAACCGCCGAATCCAGAGGAAACCAGTGAATCCAGAGGAAACCAGTGAATCCAGAGGAAACCAGTGAACCCACAGGAAACCAGTGAGTCCAAAGGAATCCAGTGAATCAAAAGGAAACCAGTGAACCCACAGGAAACCAGTGAATCCAGAGGAAACCGCCGAATCCAGAGGAAACCAGTGAATCCAGAGGAAACCAGTGAATCCAGAGGAAACCAGTGAACCCACAGGAAACCAGTGAGTCCAAAGGAATCCAGTGAATCAAAAGGAAACCAGTGAACCCACAGGAAACCAGTGAGTCCAAAGGAATCCAGTGAATCAAAAGGAAACCAGTGAAACCAGAGGAAACCAGTGAATCTAGAGGAATCCAGTGAATCCAGAGGAAACCAGTGAATCCAGTGAGGAAACCAGTGAATCCAGAGGAAACCAGTGACTCTAGAGGAATCCAGTGAATCCAGAGGAAACCAGTGAATCCAGAGAAAACCAGTGAATCTAAAGGAATCCAGTGAATCCAGAGGAAACTAGTGAATCCAGAGGAAACCAGTGAATCCACAGGAAACCAGTGAATCAAGAGGAATCCAGTGAACCCACAGGAAACCAGTGAATCCAGAGGAAACCAGTGAATCCAGTGAATCCACAGGAAACCAGCGAATCAAGAGGAATCCAGTGAATCCACAGGAAACCAGTGAATCCAGAGGAAACCAGTGAATCCAAAGGAAACCAGTGAATCCAAAGGAAACCAGTTAAACCAGAGGAAACCAGTGAATCCAGAGGAAACCAGTGAATCTATAGGAAACCAGTGAATCCAGAGGAAACCAGTGAATCTATAGGAAACCAGTGAATCCAGAGGAATCCAGTGAGGAAACCAGTGAATCCAGAGGAAACCAGTGAATCTAGAGGAATCCAGTGAATCCAGAGGAAACCAGTGAACCCACAGGAAACCAGTGAATCTAGAGGAATCCAGTGAATCCACAGGAAACCAGTGAATCTAGAGGAATCCAGTGAATCCAGAGGAAACCAGTGAATCTAGAGGAAACCAGTGAATCCAGAGGAAACCAGTGAATCCAGAGAAAACCAGTGAACCCACAGGAAACCAGTGAATCCAAAGGAATCCAGTGAATCCAAAGGAAACCAGTGGATGCAGAGGAATCCAGTGAATCCGGAGCAAACTAGCTGAGTAGTTTATACGTTTTTGATGATGTCGGTGTTTATGAAGTGGTGTTGAGGTGTTTAGGTCGTTGTTTGTGTTCTAACCGTTGTCGCTGTGTTTCCTGGTCAGTTGCGTGTGACTGCAGTGGGCTGCTTCCTCTGGAACTTCAGCAAGATCGCTTGTCTGGAAAAGAAAAACATACTAGTTAAGACACACACACACAAATACACACACACACACATCAAACAAAGACTCCCATATAAATATAATATGCATGTCTCGCTGTCTCTCGCTCTCTGTCTCGCTGTCTTTCTCTGTCTGTCTCTCTCTCTCTGTCTTGCTGTCTGTCTGTCTTTCTCTGTCTGTCTCTCTTTCTCTGTCTGTCTCTTTCTCTGTCTCGCTGGCTTTCTCCGTCTGTCTCTCTGTCTATCTCTCTGTCTCGCTGTCTGTCTGTCTTTCTCTGTCTGTCTCTCTTTCTCTGTCTCTCTCTCTGTCTCGCTGGCTTTCTCCATCTGTCTCTGTCTCTCTTTCTAACTCTCTCTCTGTCTCACTGTCTGTCTGTCTCTCTCTCTCTCTCTTTCTGTCTCTCTCTTTGTCTCACTGTCTTTCTCTGTCTGTCTCTTTCTGTCTCTCTCCCTGTATCTGTTTCTCTCTCTCTCTATTTTTCAAAAAAAATCTCTGAACTCTGTATTTATTCAAAATTTATTTTATAATCCAATTTTACTTGTATCAAGCTTTTAACAATGGACACCATCTCAAAACAGCTTGTACAGAACTATAAAAATATAGAATAAAAAAATTTTATTAACTGTAGATTTATCCTGAATCCTAAGGTGACGGTGGTGAGGAAAAAAACTCCCTGAAACAACATGAGGAATAAAACTTGACAGGAACTGGGATCAGAAGGGAACCTGAACCTCATCCTCATCCTCATCCTCATCAGAGTGATACCAGAGAGCTTTTCTCCAGCTGTATATAATCCCAGAGCTCCTGAGTAACTTATAAAGTAGCTCCTTATCGATATAACACTAATTCCTTCATATTTTATCCTCATCATTGTCCTCATCCTCATACCTGCTCTATTACATCATATTTCTTTAAATGTAACTTTTGCTTTTATTTTTATTTATTTATTTATTTCACAACATTTTGTTCAATGTATTGTAAATAATTAAAAAGCTCTTAATTGCTGAGCTGTTTAAATAAACAACACACACACACACACACAGAGATAAGTGCCTTCATTCTTATTCCCTACATCACTTTCACAAACACACACACACACACACACACCCTCACCCTGTCTGACCCAACCAGCTGTTAAATGATCGCACAGTGTCCGTAAATGAGGCGTATCAGCAGCACTAATCCGGGAGAAGTGCTAATGGTTTGGTTACGAACGGCCTGTAAACCCGCCGCGTGACGATCCGAATGCTGCAGCAGAAGCGGTCGGACATTTTGTTTTCATTTGAACGTTCTCACTCTTGCTACCAAGAGAGTGCGTTTCAGGATAATGGACTTCTTCTCTCCTTTATCCTTCAGAGAGACAGTGTGTGTGTATGTGTGTGTAGTGTGTGTGTGTGTCTGTATGTTTGTGTGTGTGTGTGTGTGTTCTGGCCAGTCCCTTGTTCACTTTACATTAGCTTTTCCTTTATGGGTAATAATCGCTTTCGAGTGGCCTTATCTGAGCATCGCTGAGCCCCGGTGAGTCTGTGTGTCTGCGGGGATGAGAGTGTGTATTGTCAGAGTGTGTGTGCTGAGAGTGTGTGTGGTGTGGTGTTTCTTTTCAACATCTAGCACAGCTGAATAGCTGTACAGACTCGAAAAGCAAACAGAAATAAGGTCAGAGGCTTACGTTCTCTAGATCTGTAGTACTCAGAGCAAGGTAGCTAGTAAAACATTCGGTGTCCTGCTGCTACAGGAAAACAATCAATGACTGTGTGTGTGTGTGTGTGTGTGTGTGTGTGAAGCAGAGAAGTTGATGAGCTTCCTAGAACAGCATGTCTTCATTAAAGTAGTTTATTCCTCTTATACTGCAGAAATCTTTCAATTTTTAAATCAATTTTTATTTATTAAAGGAGGAGGCGTGGCCTTGTGCTGTTTGTGAGATGTGGGCGGAGCCTGGGAGAAATTAGGAATGTGTAATTAATGTAGTTGTGATGAGCTGTGTGTGTGTGTGTGTGTGTGTGTGTGTGTGTGTGTGTATGTATGTATGTATGTATGTATGTCTCTCTCTCCCCTCTCTCTCTGTCTCTCTCTCTCTCTCTCTGTCTTGCTGTTTCCCTCTGTCTCTCTCTCTCTGTGTCTCAGGGTCTCTCTCTCTCTCTCTCAGTGTGTCTCAAGGTCTCTCTCTCTCTCTCTCAGTCCCCTGTCTTTCATTCTCTCTCTCACTCTCTGTCTCTCTGCCTCTCTCTCCCACTCTTTGTCTCTCTCTGCTTCACTCTCTGTCTCTCACTGTCTCTCTCTCTCTCTCTCTCTCTCTCCAAAGCCTCCCATTTCCTCATGCCTCATTACACATATCAAGGGTTATGTGTAGTTTTTGTCTATTTATGGTTACGATCAGCTCTTTAGCGCTCTAGCGATGTTTAGATGTGATTTTTGTTGATGTGCTTGAATGTCTTTCATTTCCCTCTTGGAAGCAGGACGTGGAAGCAGGACGCAGGACGAAGCCGAGCACGCTGCGTTATAAACGCTTTATCAGTGTCGTTCATTAAGAAGAAACACCTGGAGTTAAATTAAAGGCTTAATATTCCCTGAGATCATCGGTGACACACACACACACACTGATGGCTTCAGGTCTAGATCATTAGAGATGCCACTGATCTGATACCCTGTAGCGGTAGATCAGAGAAAACATAGTGAAAAAGGAAATAGTTAATATATAATAAGTCCAGATTTTTATTTTTTATGTTATTAAATGCAATAAAGAAAAAATAATGAAATGAAATGAAATGAAATGAAATTACATGTGCAATGATTTTGAATTGAAATTCTTCATTAAAAAAGATTTTATAGTGAAGATAGACAGATGGACAGACAGACAGATGAACAGATAGACAGAGATGCAGTCAGATAGATAGATAGATAGATAGATAGATAGATAGATAGATAGATAGATAGATAGATAGATAGATAGATAGATAGAATTGTTATTGATGTAAGTAAGACAGCACAATTCAAAGCAGAGAATAAGAAAAAGACTAGACAGAAGGAGATGTATTAAAAAAATAAGTGTAAACAAACATGTAAACAAGTTGTTTAGATATTGTACACAGAGTTCAGTGGTTTTAATTACTAGAGTTCAGTAGAATTTATCTCTACTGTATCTATAAGAAATGAATATCGGGTCGGAATCTCTACTGAAATCCACAGCATTAATAAACCAAACAAGACTTTACTATAAAACACAATAAAGCGTATAAAAGGTTTATAATTTCATATTATTTATTTAGTGTACAGTAATAATGTATAATAAAGTGTCTTATAACATTAACACACTGCTTATTGAGTTTTCTGTGAAATAAAGAGAAAGTCTTACAGAGTTTCTGGGAGGCGAGTCTGAGCCGCTGGCCCTCTTGGTCTTCTGAGCGAGGGACGTCCCGAACCTCAGCGCCTCGTACACCGGGTCCACCTTACTGCCGCACGCTAGGACAGGACAAGACAGCTGTCAATCAAAACCCTCACATCTCTCACATCAACTCTGACTCATACACATTTACACCACAGACATGGATTCTTCCACCTGATTGGTCAGAACGATGGTGCTGATTGATTGTCTTTAACAGAGCTGAACATCCCACATGACTGTTACTATAGCAACGGCTTGTTGGCAGGGACACAGTATGAAGTGTCATGATAAAGTCTCCCTCACCGATAGGCATGACCTCCTTAATGCAGCCAAACTGTTCCTGGATCAGCAGAGGGGAGCTGGAGTACCTCCTGAAGCCTTTGGGCTACACACACACACACACACACACACACACACAATGAGTACACACAATGTGAAATCGTTATCTAACATTTTACTCAGCTCTTATACTTTTTTTAAAAATTCACCATTTATGTCTGTTTATTCATCCATTTATCCATCTGGTTACTCCATGTTATATCCATTTACCCACTAATGCATCCATCCATCCTTCCATCCATGCATCCATCCATCCATCCATGCATCCTTCCATCCATCCATGTTTATCCATCCATCCATCCATCCATGTTTATTCATGCATGCATTCATCCATCCTTTTATCCACCTGTTCATCCATACATCCATCCATCCATCCATCCATCCAGGTTTTTGCATCCATCCATCCTTTTATCCATCTGTTCATCCATCCATCCATCCAGCCATGTATCCATTCATCCATTTGTGTTTATTCATCCATCCATCCATCCATCCACCCGTGTTTATGCATGCATGCATCCATCTATCCATTCATCTGTGTTTATCCATCCATTCATCAATCCATCCAGCCATGCATCCATCCATCCAGTTTTATGCATCCATCCATCCATTATCACTCCTTCTGTCCATCTGTGTTCATTTATCCATCTGTTTAGTCATCCATCCATCCATCCATCCATCCATTCATCCATCCATCTATATCATTAAGTAAAGAGTGATGTGTGAGTGCAGTGTTACACAGAAGAGGCATTTTTCAGGCTCTTTAGGAAGCATCACACTGTGGACGTGAGAGAACACCCTGTTTATCATTCATCTTCTCTCTTACACACACACACACACATACACACACACACACACACACACATACACACACACACACACACACACACATAACCAGATGTAATCTCTTATGTACAAATCTGCTCTTTAGCCAAAGGACCATTTCCACTGCAGGCAAAAACATTTAGAGACTTGCATCAGTTCCCATAAAGGTGGCCTTTAACCCCAAATTAACCCCAAATCCAATCCACAAAACACACACACACAAACAAACACAAAAAATTTCACACACCAGCCCCCCACACACACACCAACACACAAAAAACCCACACACACCAACCGCACCGCCCCCACACACCAACCCACAAAAACACACACACACAAACAAATACAAAAAATTACACACACCAGCCCCCCCACATACACACACCAACACACAAAAAACCACACACACAACCAACACACACCAACCGCACGGCCCCCACACACCAACCCACAAAAACACACACACCATTAACACAGTGTTTATCTGAGTACAGAACACATTTCAGTGCATGACTCTTAAATATTTAAATATTATTTCAAGTCTATTTGACGTTTAAGAATCATTTTAATCTGCTGTTGGAGATTTAGACTGAAATTATTTTCTTTTCTCGTCTCTTCACCTTGTGTCTTCCCTGCCAGTGACGTACAAGCGCTCTGTGTTATCATGTTACCGGCTTCAGGTGGCCTCCTAATAAGGTAGCATCTGCGTTATAAAGCCATACATGGTCCACACACACACACACACACACACACACACAGCTCTAGCCTTGCCCTTACTCCTTGTTTTGTTGCCAACTTGAAGGCCTAATCAACATCCTGCATCTGCTTTGATGAGCTGGTCTCTAGCCTGGAGTAAGAAGCCCGGGAGCTAAATGAAGGTTCTCAGCAGAGGCTCGAGCACCTCTTCACTCACACAGGAGGCATGTTTAAGATGCAGCTCATTACGGGGAAATCCTTACAGAACTGCGGCTTAATGAACAGCTCGGCGCTGAGAGACGCGTCGGAGTGCGGGCGGTATTTAAACGCGGTGTCTCAGCGTCGCTCTGAAAACGTGAAATAAACTGAACAGGAATCGATGGTCATTAGGAAGCAAGTCTCTGTTTAGGCTCTTTAATGACTCCTAGGCCATGTTGTGGTCAAAAACACACACTGAACTATTCTAACGTCCACTAATCATCGGAAAGTCAGCAATACGGAATTATTGGAATATGCTATACAGTTCAATTCAATTTTATTTGTATAGCACATTCAACAATGGACAGATTAAAAGTAGACTTTTACACCGACCAGGCATAACATTATGACCACCTGCCTAATATTGTCCCCCTTTTGCTGCCTGACCCATCATACACTGTGTATTCTGACACCTTTCTATCAGAACCAGCATTAACTTCTTCAGCAATTTGAGCAACAGTAGCTCGTCTGTTGGATCGGATCACATGGGTCAGCCTTCTCTCCCCACATGCATCAGTGAGTCTTGACCGTCCATGACCCTGTCACTGGTTCACCACTGTTCCTTCTTTGGACCACTTTTGATAGATACTGACCACTGCAGACCGGGAACATCCCACAAGAGCTGCAGTTTTGGAGATGCTCTGATCCAGTGGTCTAGCCTTCACAATTTGGCCCTTATGTTCAAACTCGCTCAAATCACTTGTCCATTTTTCCTGCTTCTAACATCAACTTTGAGGACAAAATTTACAATTTACAGTGAACTGGACATTCCTTGACAACAGCTGTGAAGATGAGCAGATAGAAAATACATGGGGGGAAAAAATCATACAATAATAAATAGATAATAATTAATGAATAATAATTAAAAAAGAAAAAGAAAAAAGAAATAATAATTAAAAATAATGATAAGAAAATAGGTTAAAGTTCCTTATTGATCAATTCGTTTTAAAAGCCCCTGCTGAATTTTATACAAAAATCCAATGTCGTTACTATGGCAACCAGTAGCAGGAACGCCTACTAAAGACTACATAAAAAAATCAAACCCTAAAAATCTGTCTTCTCACCATGCTGAGATTGGGATAATTAGAAATTTCACTTCATTACTGCTCATAATTCTACTAAAATGATGGATTTTTTCCTACTTTTATCTGCTCACACAACACAACTCATGTCCAAAGCCTCTGGAGTCTGAAGACTCCATCTGGCCCGAATGATCTCTCAAGCCAAGAGAAATAAACGTAGAATAAAAATAACAACTCAAGCCAAGTTAAGAGAAAACTGAACTCCGAGCCCGACTCTGCTGGGAGCTCTTAGTGCTTTTTTAACCGTCAGCTGAGTCGAAAACTTCGCCCGGGATTGAGCAGAAACACCGATCATACACTGAAAAAAATGATTCATTGAATTTACTCGATTTTTTTTTAAGTTAAGAGGTTGCAGTCAATTTATTTTAGCTACATTTAAATACATAAATTTAGTTCAAAGTCAGTGAACTAAATTTATGTATTTAAATGTAGCTAAAATAAATTGATTGCAACCTCTTAACTTAAAAAAAATTGAGTAAATTCAATGAATCATTTTTTTCAGTGTAAGAAGACCGCAATCGTAGAGACATCACCGTGATGATACGGCGGTCATCACTCAACAGTGGGCGGGGCTTGTGATTGCGTCAGACCGTAAGTATTTGGACAGGATTCATTTTTAAAATAAAACAGACATGTTGAAAGTTTCCTTTCCAGATATTTTTTTCCCAGAAACACCTGGCATGTATCCGTGTGGGAAAATAAACAGCCGGAATTCCTCGGAGGTTGTTTTTCATCCACATAGTTCTATTCTGAGCTAAGATTTGTCCATGTGGGGGAATTTTTCCACCTTCAGAGTCTTATTTTTGACCCTGGGATTAAAAAAATTCCATACAATCAGCCAAATTTTATCCATCCTTCAGCGCTGGGTTTTAAAAAAAAAATTATTCAAACTTTTTTTGCACTTTCTTTGTAATATATTTTTATCCCTACTGTCCTTATTATTAGGTTATTAATGATTATTTTCCTATTTTACAGTTACAGTGACTTCGGCACAGGACTACGATTCCCATCAGCCACTGCGGGTCTAATTCGGGTCTAATTGAAGGATTCTATTCTTTAAACCCATTTACACCCTGTATGGCATGATACTCAGTTAGGTCCACCCTCTGTCCAGGTCCTGTGAGGGCAGTTTTTTCGTATCATGGCCATACGGGAGCTGTATTTCCACACTTGGGCTGTAGTCGTGACTTCAGATCCACTTCAGAGACATTAAAAGACACTTGAATGATGAACGCATGTTCTCCCCATCAACACAACCCCCTGTTTCTGTAATAAACCCTGAGTAATATATGCATTCTCTCTGTCTCTCTCTCTCTCTCTCTCTCTCTCTCTCTCTCTCTCTCTCACACACACACACACACACACACACAAACACACACACACACAGATCATTAGGATGCCTGATCACACCCTGCTTCACAGAAGGAAGGAAAAGACAGTGGATGAATCACTTTTTAACGCTCATCTAATCGATAAAAACAAGTGCTAGGGTTAATGTAGCTCACAACACACACACAAACGCACACTCAGTGATAATTACAATGCCTGTAATTAACACGCACACACACACACACACACTCACACACACTCTCTTGCTCTCTCTCTCTCTAATTGAAAAGATATTATCCTAAAATAGAGCAGGCACACACACACACACACACACACACAAGTGAAAAGATGAACAGTCTTCTCAGCAGCATCTTCAACACACTGTGAGCTAAGAGTATTTGTACCCATGATGCACGCTGTGTCCTGAAGTAAATATGGATGGTTCATCATATTATCGCAATATATCATTTTCTTTGTGATTTTTTATAACATTATTAAATATTTTTGAGATGCTAAATTTAAAAGCATTTGGATTTCTCATCCTTTTTTTTGTTGTAAATAACTGGTGTCTGTAGAGGATACTTAAGTATGTACATACTGCATATACTGTGTGTGTGTGTGTGTGTTTGTGAGAGTGTGTATGAGAGTGTATGAGTGTGTGTATGAGCATGTTTGAGTGTGTATATGAGAGTGTGTGTGAGTATTTGAGAGTGTGAGAGTGTGTGTGAGAGTGTGTGTCAGACTGTGTGTGAAAGTGTGTGTGAGAGTGTATGAGATCATGTGTGAGTGTGTGTGAGTGCTTGAGAGTGGGTGAGTATGTGAGTGTGTGTGTGTGAGAGTGTATATAAGAGTGTATGAGAGTGTGTGCAAGTGTGTATAAGTGTGTGTGTGAGTGTATGTATGAGAGTTTGTGTAAGAGTGTGTATGAGAGTATTGGAGAGTGTGTGTAAGAGTGTGTATGAGAGTGTGTGTAAGAGTGTGTATGAGAGTGTGTGTAAGAGTGTGTATGAGAGTGTGTATGAGAGTGTGTGTAAGAGTGTGTATGAGAGTTTGTGTAAGAGTGTGTATGAGAGTTTGTGTGAGAGTGTGTATGAGAGTGTGTGTGAGAGTGTGTATGAGAGTGTGTGTAAGAGTGTGTATGAGAGTGTGTGTAAGAGTGTGTATGAGAGTGTGTGTAAGAGTGTGTATGAGAGTGTGTGTAAGAGTGTGTATGAGAGTGTGTGTAAGAGTGTGTATGAGAGTGTGTGTAAGAGTGTGTATGAGAGTGTGTGTAAGAGTGTGTATGAGAGTGTATGTAAGAGTGTGTATGAGAGTTTGTGTAAGAGTGTGTATGAGAGTGTGTATGAGAGTGTGTATGAGAGTGTGTATGAGAGTGTGTGTAAGAGTGTGTATGAGAGTGTGTGTAAGAGTGTGTATGAGAGTGTGTGTAAGAGTGTGTATGAGAGTGTGTATGAGAGTATTGGAGAGTGTGTGTAAGAGTGTGTATGAGAGTGTGTGTAAGAGTGTGTATGAGAGTGTGTGTAAGAGTGTGTATGAGAGTGTGTGTAAGAGTGTGTATGAGAGTGTGTGTAAGAGTGTGTATGAGAGTGTGTATGAGAGTATTGGAGAGTGTGTGTAAGAGTGTGTATGAGAGTGTGTGTGAGAGTGTGTATGAGAGTGTGTGTAAGAGTGTGTATGAGAGTGTGTGTAAGAGTGTGTATGAGAGTGTATGTAAGAGTGTGTATGAGAGTGTGTGTAAGAGTGTGTATGAGAGTGTGTGTAAGAGTGTGTATGAGAGTGTGTGTAAGAGTGTGTATGAGAGTGTGTGTAAGAGTGTGTATGAGAGTGTGTGTAAGAGTGTGTATGAGAGTGTGTGTAAGAGTGTGTATGAGAGTTTGTGTAAGAGTGTGTATGAGAGTGTGTGTAAGAGTGTGTATGAGAGTGTGTGTAAGAGTGTGTATGAGAGTTTGTGTAAGAATGTGTATGAGAGTTTGTGTAAGAGTGTGTATGAGAGTATTGGAGAGTGTGTGTGAGAGTGTGTGTAAGAGTGTGTATGAGAGTGTGTGTAAGAGTGTGTATGAGAGTGTGTGTAAGAGTGTGTATGAGAGTGTGTGTACAGAGTGTGTATGAGAGTGTGCGAGAGTGTGTATGAGAGTGTGTGTAAGAGTGTGTATGAGAGTGTGTGTAAGAGTGTGTATGAGAGTGTGTATGAGTGTGTATAAGAGTGTGTATGAGAGTTTGTGTAAGAGTGTGTATGAGAGTGTGTGTAAGAGTGTGTATGAGAGTGTGTGTAAGAGTGTGTATGAGAGTGTGTGTAAGAGTGTGTATGAGAGTGTATGTAAGAGTGTGTATGAGAGTTTGTGTAAGAGTGTGTATGAGAGTGTGTAAGAGTGTGTATGAGAGTGTGTGTGAGAGTGTGTATGAGAGTGTGTGTAAGAGTGTGTATGAGAGTGTGTGTAAGAGTGTGTATGAGAGTTTGTGTAAGAATGTGTATGAGAGTTTGTGTAAGAGTGTGTATGAGAGTGTGTATGAGAGTGTGTGTAAGAGTGTGTATGAGAGTGTGTGTAAGAGTGTGTGTGAGAGTGTGTGTAAGAGTGTGTATGAGAGTGTGTATGAGAGTGTGTGTAAGAGTGTGTATGAGAGTGTGTGTAAGAGTGTGTGTGAGAGTGTGTGTAAGAGTGTGTATGAGAGTGTGTATGAGAGTGTGTGTAAGAGTGTGTATGAGAGTGTGTGTGAGAGTGTGTGTAAGAGTGTGTATGAGAGTGTGTATGAGAGTGTGTATGAGAGTGTGTGTAAGAGTGTGTATGAGAGTGTGTGTAAGAGTGTGTATGAGAGTGTGTATGAGAGTGTGTGTAAGAGTGTGTATGAGAGTGTGTGTAAGAGTGTGTATGAGAGTGTGTGTAAGAGTGTGTGTAAGAGTGTGTATGAGAGTGTGTGTAAGAGTGTGTATGAGAGTATTGGAGAGTGTGTGTGAGAGTGTGTATGAGAGTGTGTGTAAGAGTGTGTATGAGAGTGTGTGTAAGAGTGTGTGTGAGTGTGTGTAAGAGTGTGTATGAGAGTGTGTGTAAGAGTGTGTGTGAGAGTGTGTGTAAGAGTGTGTATGAGAGTGTGTATGAGAGTGTGTATGAGAGTGTGTGTAAGAGTGTGTATGAGAGTGTGTGTAAGAGTGTGTGTGAGAGTGTGTGTAAGAGTGTGTATGAGAGTATTGGAGAGTGTGTGTGAGAGTGTGTATGAGAGTGTGTATGAGAGTGTGTATGAGAGTGTGTGTAAGAGTGTGTATGAGAGTGTGTGTGAGAGTGTGTATGAGAGTGTGTATGAGAGTGTGTATGAGAGTGTGTGTAAGAGTGTGTATGAGAGTGTGTGTAAGAGTGTGTATGAGAGTGTGTGTAAGAGTGTGTATGAGAGTGTGTGTAAGAGTGTGTGTGAGAGTGTGTGTAAGAGTGTGTATGAGAGTGTGTGTAAGAGTGTGTATGAGAGTGTGTGTAAGAGTGTGTATGAGAGTGTGTATGAGAGTGTGTATGAGAGTGTGTGTAAGAGTGTGTATGAGAGTGTGTGTAAGAGTGTGTGTGAGAGTGTGTGTAAGAGTGTGTATGAGAGTATTGGAGAGTGTGTGTGAGAGTGTGTATGAGAGTGTGTATGAGAGTGTGTATGAGAGTGTGTGTAAGAGTGTGTATGAGAGTGTGTGTGAGAGTGTGTATGAGAGTGTGTATGAGAGTGTGTGTAAGAGTGTGTATGAGAGTGTGTGTAAGAGTGTGTATGAGAGTGTGTGTAAGAGTGTGTATGAGAGTGTGTGTAAGAGTGTGTATGAGAGTGCGTGTAAGAGTGTGTATGAGAGTGTGTATGAGAGTGTGTGTAAGAGTGTGTATGAGAGTGTGTGTAAGAGTGTGTATGAGAGTGCGTGTAAGAGTGTGTATGAGAGTGTGTATGAGAGTGTGTGTAAGAGTGTGTATGAGAGTGTGTATGAGAGTGTGTATGAGAGTGTGTATGAGAGTGTGTGTAAGAGTGTGTATGAGAGTGTGTGTAAGAGTGTGTATGAGAGTGTGTGTAAGAGTGTGTATGAGAGTATTGGAGAGTGTGTGTAAGAGTGCGTGTAAGAGTGTGTATGAGAGTGTGTGTAAGAGTGTGTATGAGAGTGTGTGTAAGAGTGTGTATGAGAGTGTGTGTAAGAGTGTGTATGAGAGTGTGTGTAAGAGTGTGTATGAGAGTGTGTGTAAGAGTGTGTATGAGAGTGTGTGTAAGAGTGTGTAAGAGTGCGTGTAAGAGTGTGTATGAGAGTGTGTGTAAGAGTGTGTATGAGAGTGTGTATGAGAGTGTGTGTAAGAGTGTGTATGAGAGTGTATGTAAGAGTGTGTATGAGAGTGTGTGTAAGAGTGTGTATGAGAGTGTGTGTAAGAGTGTGTATGAGAGTGCGTGTAAGAGTGTGTATGAGAGTGTGTGTAAGAGTGTGTAAGAGTGTGTGTAAGAGTGTGTATGAGAGTTTGTGTAAGAGTGTGTATGAGAGTGTGTGTAAGAGTGTGTATGAGAGTGTGTGTAAGAGTGTGTATGAGAGTGTATGTAAGAGTGTGTATGAGAGTGTGTGTAAGAGTGTGTATGAGAGTGTGTGTAAGAGTGTGTATGAGAGTGCGTGTAAGAGTGTGTATGAGAGTGTGTGTAAGAGTGTGTGTAAGAGTGCGTGTAAGAGTGTGTATGAGAGTGTGTGTAAGAGTGTGTATGAGAGTGTGTGTAAGAGTGTGTATGAGAGTGTGTGTAAGAGTGTGTATGAGAGTGCGTGTAAGAGTGTGTATGAGAGTGTGTGTAAGAGTGTGTGTAAGAGTGCGTGTAAGAGTGTGTATGAGAGTGTGTGTAAGAGTGTGTATGAGAGTGTGTGTAAGAGTGTGTATGAGAGTGTATGTAAGAGTGTGTATGAGAGTGTGTGTAAGAGTGTGTATGAGAGTGTGTGTAAGAGTGTGTATGAGAGTGTATGTAAGAGTGTGTATGAGAGTGTGTGTAAGAGTGTGTATGAGAGTATTGGAGAGTGTGTGTGAGAGTGTGCGAGAGTGTATGAGTGTTTCAGAGTGTTTATGAGAGTTTTTTAGAGTGTATAAGTATGTGTGAATATAAGAGTGTATGCGAGTGTGTGTGTGAGTGTGTGTGTGAGTGTGTGTGTGTGAGTGTGTGTGAGTGTGTGTGAGTGTGTGTGTGTGTGAGTGTGTGTGTGTGAGTGTGTGTAAGAGTGTGTATGAGAGTGTGTATGAGAGTGTGTATGAGAGTGTGTGTAAGAGTGTGTATGAGAGTGTGTATGAGAGTGTGTATGAGAGTGTGTGTAAGAGTGTGTGTGAGAGTGTGTGTAAGAGTGTGTATGAGAGTGTGTATGAGAGTGTGTATGAGAGTGTGTGTAAGAGTGTGTATGAGAGTGCGTGTAAGAGTGTGTATGAGAGTGCGTGTAAGAGTGTGTATGAGAGTGTGTGTAAGAGTGTGTGTGAGAGTGTGTGTAAGAGTGTGTGTGAGAGTGTGTGTAAGAGTGTGTATGAGAGTGTGTATGAGAGTGTGTATGAGAGTGTGTGTAAGAGTGTGTATGAGAGTGCGTGTAAGAGTGTGTATGAGAGTGCGTGTAAGAGTGTGTATGAGAGTGTGTGTAAGAGTGTGTGTGAGAGTGTGTGTAAGAGTGTGTGTGAGAGTGTGTGTAAGAGTGTGTATGAGAGTGTGTATGAGAGTGTGTGTAAGAGTGTGTATGAGAGTGCGTGTAAGAGTGTGTATGAGAGTGCGTGTAAGAGTGTGTATGAGAGTGTGTGTAAGAGTGTGTGTGAGAGTGTGTGTAAGAGTGTGTATGAGAGTGTGTATGAGAGTGTGTGTAAGAGTGTGTATGAGAGTGCGTGTAAGAGTGTGTGTAAGAGTGTGTATGAGAGTGCGTGTAAGAGTGTGTGTAAGAGTGTGTATGAGAGTGCGTGTAAGAGTGTGTATGAGAGTGTGTGTAAGAGTGTGTGTGAGAGTGTGTGTAAGAGTGTGTGTGAGAGTGTGTGTAAGAGTGTGTATGAGAGTGTGTGTAAGAGTGTGTATGAGAGTGCGTGTAAGAGTGTGTATGAGAGTGCGTGTAAGAGTGTGTATGAGAGTGTGTGTAAGAGTGTGTGTGAGAGTGTGTGTAAGAGTGTGTGTGAGAGTGTGTGTAAGAGTGTGTATGAGAGTGTGTGTAAGAGTGTGTATGAGAGTGTGTGTAAGAGTGTGTATGAGAGTGCGTGTAAGAGTGTGTATGAGAGTGTGTGTAAGAGTGTGTATGAGAGTGTGTGTAAGAGTGTGTATGAGAGTATTGGAGAGTGTGTGTGAGAGTGTGTATGAGAGTGTGTGTAAGAGTGTGTATGAGAGTGTGTATGAGAGTGTGTGTAAGAGTGTGTATGAGAGTGCGTGTAAGAGTGTGTATGAGAGTGTGTGTAAGAGTGTGTGTGAGAGTGTGTGTAAGAGTGTGTGTGAGAGTGTGTGTGAGAGTGTGTATGAGAGTGTGTGTAAGAGTGTGTATGAGAGTGTGTGTAAGAGTGTGTGTGAGAGTGTGTGTGAGAGTGTGTATGAGAGTGTGTGTAAGAGTGTGTATGAGAGTGTGTATGAGAGTGTGTGTAAGAGTGTGTGTAAGAGTGTGTATGAGAGTGTGTGTAAGAGTGTGTATGAGAGTGTGTATGAGAGTGTGTGTAAGAGTGTGTATGAGAGTGTGTGTAAGAGTGTGTATGAGAGTGTGTATGAGAGTGTGTATGAGAGTGTGTGTAAGAGTGTGTATGAGAGTGCGTGTAAGAGTGTGTATGAGAGTGTGTGTAAGAGTGTGTATGAGAGTGTGTGTAAGAGTGTGTGTGAGAGTTTGTGTAAGAGTGTGTATGAGAGTGTGTGTGAGAGTGTGTATGAGAGTGTGTGTAAGAGTGTGTATGAGAGTGTGTGTAAGAGTGTGTATGAGAGTGTGTGTAAGAGTGTGTATGAGAGTGTGTGTAAGAGTGTGTATGAGAGTATTGGAGAGTGTGTGTGAGAGTGTGCGAGAGTGTATGAGTGTTTCAGAGTGTTTATGAGAGTTTTTTAGAGTGTATAAGTATGTGTGAATATAAGAGTGTATGCGAGTGTGTGTGTGAGTGTGTGTGTGAGTGTGTGTGAGTGTGTGTGTGTGAGTGTGTGTGTGTGTGTGTGTGTGTGTGTGTGTAAACTCTTACCAGTTTGCCCATGCACCTCTGCTGCCCCACCCTGTTCAGACACTTGTGATGGATGCCCATTTTACAGGCTTTGCAGCGGAGTCCCAGCTTGGCGTTGGGGCCTGTCAATCACACAGCACACTCATTATCATAACGCAGGCTCAAGGGGGGAGTGTTGTAGTGGGAACGCCGCTGTGAGTTCCCGGAACGATCGGACATGTCGGGAAGTGGAGTGGGATGAAGAACGCTGCTCTGAGGTGATTAAGAACTTTTGAGTGAAAGACTCAAATTTCTTAAAATCTTAAAAAAAGATCCAGCCAAATCAAGACAAATGTATGGGGGGGGACTTACTTTTAAGCAGCATGTGTCCATGGAGATTTTCTTCAATTATTTATTCATCTAAAACTGTAACAATGCTGTAATATTTATATTTCTGGGGTCTACCTTGTACACAAATCTAGAACTGGTTAGAGAGGGGGGAGTGAGAGGGACAGAGAGAGAGGAGAGAGGGAAGAGAGAGAGAGACAGAGGATATTTATATATAATATATGGATATTTGTGGGCGTGGCTAAGTCTGAAGAATGTTCTGTAAACATATTTGGTAATTCCTGAATGCTAATTTTTTTTTATCTATAATGAGAGTTGTGTGAATTTGTGCAGATGGGGTGTGATTTAAAAACTTTCAAAATTGCAAAAAAAAATTTAAAAAAACAAATTAAATAAATAATTTAATAATAAAAGTGTGTAAATAAATAAATAAATAAATAAATAAATAAATAAATAAATAAAAGTGTGTAAACAAAAATGTATTAAAATGACTATGCTTTAACACATAATTAATCATGTTTTTTTTTTTAAATTAAATATCTCCTTGTAAATCACTGAAAACCGAACCTAATTTACCAAAAAAAAACTGAAAAAATATTAAAAGAAACCTGAGCAGCTCTACAGCTTATGTTTCTTAAGGACAAACTTCCCACCTTTCAGACATCAGCATGATTGAAGCCACGCCGACTTTTAATGAAATGAGAAATAAGAAGTAGCAGAAAGAACAAGTCTGAACCTCGTCTCCGTTTCATACACACTTTCATTTCCAAATGAGATTAAAAGAATCGAATCGTGACGCTCTTTCTTTCCCTCTGCTTCACTGAAATGAAAAAATAAAAAGTTTCCTGTTTGTCTCTGCGGCTGTTATCGTGTCTGAGAGAGTTGTGTATCTGTGTGTGTGTGTGTGTGTGTGTGTGGTGCATGTGCACAGGTAGGATTTCCCTCAACATTTTATTCATTTAAATTCTCAGGTGATATAAAGTTAAAGCCATTCTCCCAATGTTCCAAGACATATAATATTGGTTCAATCCACATCTGTACATGGAACATGATAAATAAACAGAAAACAAATAAACAGCATTCTTTCTTTTTTTATTTTTCCCTGCAAAAGATTAAAAAATAACATTGAAATCCAAAAATCTGAGCTTTTTCTCATTTTCAATATTTAACCTTTTACAACCTTTTTCCGCACGCTAAAGTCACCAGCAGGGGGAGCTGAAGATGTGTGAGGAATTTAAGAAAAGAAAGACGCGGGGAAAGATAAACCATGATGACCGATATGTCTGCCATCTGGCCCACATCTGGGGAGAAAAATTCTCGTCTAGAAATTTCGCAAATTCCACAAATTTTGAGATCAAATCATAAGAAATTCCTGGAAATGGTAATGACTGGGTCGATAAATGATTCATAATTATTTTTTAAAATTTATTTATAATAAAGAAAATAAATAGATAAAATTCACACAACAATTCGTTTTCATTTTCTGTTTTTTTCCCCCCAATTTTAAAACTGATATTGATATTAAACGGATGATGCAGCATTTATGCGAGACGCAAAATTAGCATTTTCAGCAGCAGTTAGCAATATGCAGCATTCAGCATCTATCAGTATAACATTTCATTCGATTCCAAAAGATTTTGTCTCTAAAACATGTCCTAAATCTTCATCCATCCATATTAAAGTAATAAGACGGCGTGTCAGTGTCTTGCTTTATTCAAAGGTGACCTTTTCGTGTTGCCAGCTTCCTCTTGCTCACACACACTTCATTCCAACGATCTCATATTCCTCTTGGCATGCGTCGAGGCTTGCGGCTTGGCGAGCGATGCTTAGTCGTCTCGATTTGTTCTCGGTTTTCCTTTAGGCTTTTGTTAGTGTTTCATCTGTATAACTTCCTGTTCTATTGCTTTACATTAATCACACTCTGTATGGTTTATGTTCCTGGGCTTTGCGTGTTTTTGTTTTTTATTTGACACTAATGTCCCAGAAAAACCATTTGACTTGACATCAAAATTGACAAAAATCTACCATTTCATCCCAGAAAATCTCTCTCTAATCTCAACGAAAATCTGTCACCTGACGCATCTGCTATGTTAAGTTGACCAAAGCAGCCCATTACGGCAGGTGATGCTAATTGGAATAAGCATTTACACCAATCAGGCATAACATTATGACCACCTGCCTAATATTGTGTTGGTCCCCATCTTTCTGCCAAAACTCCACTAGATCCCTGAATGTGTGCTTGGACCCTACCTCGCAACTTGAAGGACTTGAAGGATAGATACTGACCACTGCAGACCGGGAACACCCCACAAGAGCTGCAGTTTTGGAGATGCTCTGATCCAGTGGTCTAGCCATCACAATTTGGTCCTTCATCAAACTTGCTCAAATCCTTACACTTGTCCATTTGTCCTGCTTCTAACATCAACTTTGAGGACAAAATGTTGACTTGCTGCCTAATATATCCCACCCACTAACAGGTGCCATGATGAGGAGATCATCAGTCTTATTCACTTCACCTCTCACTGGTCATAATGTTATGCCTGATCGGTGTATAATGTTTAGCGTCTCATAGAACCTTCTAATTATATTGTTTAAAACGATTTCCCCAAAAAATATCTAAACACCAAGCGTGCACAATTATTACCAAAAAGCAAATTCGGGAATTTAAGACACGTTAAGATGTAAGCATGGTAAAGCGCTACAGCAGCACAGCAACACGCTCAGGATACCGGATCCAGAAAGGGGGCCTTTTCATGTTCTTTGTTTTCCTCCCTTCTTTTTTCTTTTTCTTAATAAAGGAAAAAGAACGTCCTTAAAGGATCCGGAAAGGGTCACACCGGACCTGGGTTTCGATACAGCTGTTAGCACGCGCTCATTAACTTCCCCTCTTTTAATTGCCCTTCAATTCCCAGTATCATCTCTGATGAGACAGTGGAGGGATTGAGTCAGCAGGGTTGCCAGGTCTGTAGTTTTACAACAAAATCATTTGCTGTGTGATTTTTTTCTGGATGTGGATTAGGAGGTTTTTTGGCAACTGAACTGGTTTTGGGTTTGTTCTGAATGGTAATTGAACTGGTTTTGGGTTTGTTCTGAATGGTAATTGAACTGGTTTTGGGTTTGTTCTGAATGGCAGTTGAACTGGTTTTGGGTTTGTTCTGAATGGCAGTTGGACTGGTTTTGGGTTTGTTCTGAATGGTAATTGAACTGGTTTTGGGTTTGTTCTGAATGGTAATTGAACTGGTTTTGGGTTTGTTCTGAATGGTAATTGAACTGGTTTTGGGTTTGTTCTGAATGGTAATTGAACTGGTTTTGGGTTTGTTCTGAATGGCAGTTGAACTGGTTTTGGGTTTGTTCTGAATGGCAGTTGAACTGGTTTTGGGTTTGTTCTGAATGCCAATCGACTGGTTTTGTGTCAGTTCTGATTGGTAATTGACTGGTACTTGGTTTGTTCTAAATGGCAGTTGAACTGGTTTTGGGTTTGTTCTGAATGTTAATTGAACTGGTTTTGGGTTTGTTCTGAATGGTAATTGACTGGTACTTGGTTTGTTCTAAATGGCAGTTCAACTGGTTTTGGGTTTGTTCTGAATGTTAATTGAACTGGTTTTGGGTTTGTTCTGAATGGCAGTTGGACTGGTTTTGGGTTTGTTCTGAATGCCAATCGACTGGTTTTGTGTCAGTTCTGATTGGTAATTGACTGGTACTGGGTTTGTTCTGAATGGCAGTTGAACTGGTTTTGGGTTTGTTCTGATTGGTAATTGACTGGTACTTGGTTTGTTCTAAATGGCAGTTCAACTGGTTTTGGGTTTGTTCTGAATGTTAATTGAACTGGTTTTGGGTTTGTTCTGAATGGCAGTTGGACTGGTTTTGGGTTTGTTCTGAATGCCAATCGACTGGTTTTGTGTCAGTTCTGATTGGTAATTGACTGGTACTTGGTTTGTTCTAAATGGCAGTTGAACTGGTTTTGGGTTTGTTCTGAATGTTAATTGAACTGGTTTTGGGTTTGTTCTGAATGGTAATTGGACTGGTTTTGGGTTTGTTCTGAATGGTAATTGAACTGGTTTTGGGTTTGTTCTGAATGGTAATTGAACTGGTTTTGGGTTTGTTCTGAATGGTAACTGAACTGGTTTTGGGTTTGTTCTGAATGGTAATTGAACTGGTTTTGGGTTTGTTCTGATTGGTAATTGACTGGTACTGGGTTTGTTCTGAATGGCAGTTGAACTGGTTTTGGGTTTGTTCTGAATGGCAGTTGAACTGGTTTTGGGTTTGTTCTGAATGGTAATTGAACTGGTTTTGGGTTTGTTCTGAATGGCAGTTGAACTGGTTTTGGGTTTGTTCTGAATGGCAGTTGAACTGGTTTTGGGTTTGTTCTGAATGGTAATTGAACTGGTTTTGGGTTTGTTCTGAATGGTAATTGAACTGGTTTTGGGTTTGTTCTGAATGGTAACTGAACTGGTTTTGGGTTTGTTCTGAATGGTAATTGAACTGGTTTTGGGTTTGTTCTGAATGGCAGTTGGACTGGTTTTGGGTTTGTTCTGAATGGTAATTGAACTGGTTTTGGGTTTGTTCTGAATGGCAGTTGGACTGGTTTTGGGTTTGTTCTGAATGGCAGTTGGATTGGTTTTGGGTTTGTTCTGAATGCCAATCGACTGGTTTTGTGTCAGTTCTGATTGGTAATTGACTGGTACTGGGTTTGTTCTAAATGGCAGCTGGACTAGTTTTGGGCTGTTCTGATTGACCTTTGTGCTGGTTTAGGGTTAGTTGTGAATGGCAGTTGGACTGGTTTTGAATTAGTTCTAAATGGCTGGGTATGGGTTGGCCCTGGGTTTATACTAACTAGAAAGTCATCTCACAAAAATGTTTACTTAATATAATCTGATCCAGGTAGGAAATATGTAGCCAAACCCCAGCGTTCCACCTGCTTGTATCTTTATTCTACTTAACAAGCTAATTAGTTAGCAAGCTAATAAAACTCTGTGCATGACTGTTTTATATCCACTACAGTCTCCTGCTCATTAGTAATGAGCATTTCTGAGTCGTAAAGGGAAGTAGACGAGAGCGTGTAGCAGACAGTAATGAAACAGGGCCCATACTTCAAAATGCTTGAGGACATGTTCTTCCTGATGACTGTCAGAAGAACAGTTCTGCCTCAGAGCATTTTAGCATCCTGAATATGAGGCGTAAAAAACAACGTGGCAACGAAGCAACAAAGTGCCTCACATCAGGGCAATGGCCTTATGATTATTGATCATTATGATTTTTTGCAAGTCCGGATTTTACTGAGTGACAGAAGTCTGCACTGGCAGCACGAATTCTAAAAGAAAATCATATGACATCACCACAATAGTTTACCAAACATAGTTAGCGTGATAGTGAACCAAAATAGAAAAAAATAAAGAAGTTTTCCTTAGATACCATAGGCAGCCTAACTTGGGTAACTTCTTACAGATTCAGCTAGTCGCTTCATGTAAAGGTAAAGCTAACTTTCTAGCAGCTTTGCTAGCCACTAATTTTATTTATCCAGCTAATCTGACTTTATCTAGCTAGTTGGCTGTCTAACGTTGCTCAGTCTCGCATTTCCAGACCTTGCAACCGTCCTAGGCTAATCAGGCGTCCTAGGCTAATCAGAGTGCGGTGATGTCATTTGAAGAAGTCTGTGATTGGCTGTCACTTAGCAAAATCAAGAAGTGAAATCTTATTAGCTCTAGATATCATGGGTGCGGGAAACAAAACACAAACTTACCGAAAACTTTGCCTGCTCCACCTTGGCAAGCTAAAGACAAAAGTTGCTGAGATATTAGAGTAAGACAAGAACTAACTTGTGAATTATTACATCCAAACGGTCTTGGAATAAACGCTTATGTACACACACAAATTTGGGAATCTTAATCGGTATATATGACAAATTCGTTAAAGCATAGCATGTACACAAATCAGCTGCTAAAAATAAAATGTGTATCGATGGATTTTAACGTCAATAAGCAACATTCATTCCTTCTGGCTTCCAGCAAAGTGTTTTATTGATTATCCGCTAATCATGTGTGTGACCGCTGGGTGTGTTGTTTCTCCCACAACTAGAAGGTCCACACAAAAATCCCCTGATGTTTTCTCTCTCAACTTCCTGCTTACATGTTTGTGTGATTGATAGGTGCTAACGGAGACCGCAGCCAGCCAAGCGGAACCATAAAAGGCAACGCATGACCGTGACGTTCTGTCAGAGCTATGCTTTAGGTCACGCTGAACTAACTCTTAAACACGGATGCTTTTCTCAGCTTCAGTTCAGTCCAAGCGTTGCTAAACGGTTCGCATCCTGGAGGACGCTTCATCACATGCTTCATTTTCTCAAGGGTTCTCCAGTAGTCGGTTTCTAGCTCACTGAAATCAGTTCCATCTGGGAGTTTGGTTGCCAATACGGCCAAAGTAACCATAAAAGGTTTAAAATGGAGGATCTTGAGGATTCTTTAATGGTTCTTTAGATAGTTAGCTTTCTACCTGGGATTATCATAGGGTTCTTTTCTAGACAAATGAAGAACGTCTGAAGGTTCTACATAACAGTACCCTTTCAGATAAAAGGCTCAAAACAGGTTCTTTAAAGGTTCATTGTGTAATCGTCTAAAAAAAGTTCTACCTGGAAATCTTTCTCATTTCTTTATATTTCCGCCTGCTATCCTGAAGAACCTGAAGAGTTCCTGCACATGGTCACTGGATGTTCGTTCTCTCTCTCTCGCTCTCTCTCTCTCTCTCTCTCTCCGTGTCACTTCCTCTCTCTTTCTCTCTCTCTCTCCGTCTCACTTCCTCTCTCTCTCTCTGTCTCTCTCTCTCACTCCCACTTCCGCTCTCTCTCTCTCTCTCTCTCTCTCTCTCTCTCTCTCTCTCTCTCTCTCTCTCTCTCTCTCTCTCTCTCTCTCTCACTCTCTCTCACCCCCGCTTTCTCTCTCTCTCTCTGTCTCACTTCCTTTCTCTCTCTCTGTCTCTCTCTCTCTCTCTCTCTCGCTCCCACTTCCGCTCTCTCTCTCTCTCTCTCTCTCTCTCACCCCCGCTTTCTATCTCTCTCTCTCTCTCTCTCCCTCTCTCTCTCCGTCTCACTTCCTCTCTCTCTCTCTCTCTCTCTCTCTCTCTCTCTCGCTCCCACTTCCGCTCTCTCTCTCTCACTCTCTCTCTCTCTCCCCCCCACTTTCTATCTCTCTCTCTCTCTCTCACTCTCTCTCTCTCACTCTCTCTCTCTCACCCCCGCTTTCTATCTATCTTTCTCTCTCTCTCTCTCTGTCTCTCTCTCTCGCTCCCACTTCCGCTCTCTCTCTCTCTCTCTGTCTCACCCCCGCTTTCTATCTCTCTCTCTCTCTCTCTGTCTCTATCTGTCTCACTCCCTCTCTCTCTCTCTCTCTCTCTCTCTCCTATTAAGTAACAATCCTCAGCTGGTGTGTTTCTTTATTCTGCTGTAAAATATTCAGTAGTCGAGTGAATCTCGGGTGACTCGAGACGTCCTTAACCTCTGAAGAGGAAATGAAATCACTTGTCTTTCTGTCACACACTCATGCAGACTCCACACGGTCCTGTGGGCTTTAATTACACACCACAGAACACAGCAACACACACAAGTGCTACCTGAGCTGAGTAACACATTCGACTTAAAGCTTGGGGTTCCCTTCAACTGACGGAACCGATACACACACACACACACACGTAGAAGACAATCTGACTTCAGTTCAATCACATGCATGTTTAATATCTCTGGTCCCTGAGGAGAACTGAGTGTTTTCAGAGTGCTGTGTTCTACAGGAGAGCATCAAACTCCAGAAACAGGAGGAATAAATTAATTAATTAATTGAATTAATTAATTAATTAATTAATTAATTGACAAAGAATTGTCTAATTGTTGACATGGTGAAGTTTTCTGTGAGAAGATAATTATTTTTATTTTTATTATTATTATTATTATTATTATTATTATTATTATTATTATTATTATTATGATTAGTGCCTCGATATCCTCGACTTCCTCTAATGTTTCAGCGTGTCGTATTTCCCCCTCACTGCCGCTCGCACATCCGTGATGTCGGGGCGTTTTGCCTCCTGACTCTTTCTACCGAGGCGTTTTTGTTAAGGGTCGCTACCTCCTGGTTTTCACCTGATATGAGGCACAGAGTTTCAGTTTCTGATTGGGTTCATTGGACAATCTTAGATTTGGTATATTGTAATGTTGTCATAAGAAATAATAGACCATTTTAACTATATCCAAGATATTCATTTCTCCAAGAGGCGTTTATTATTATTGTAGATGATGTGACACAAGTGTAAGTTGTTACTATAGAAACCGCGACTTAACGTATTCGAATGAAAGCGTTATCAAACATGTCGTTTTCCTTCGTCCAGCTGGTCTGTCATCTCTTTTAGCACATATGCATGGACACACACACACACACACGTTTGGGATTCATTGATTATAAAGCGTCCGCCTCTTTGAAGCCTTGCGGATCGTTTCAGCCATTTTGAGCCGAACGCATCACCTCCGCTTCAAAAGGTCCTCGGATCTGATGCTCGGTCTGATTGATCTTTTCTATTATCAGGAGCTTTTGTGAGCGCGTGCAATGAAAGCTCGCTATAAATTTGTAGAATTACACACGTCACACGGGAGACGCCGGACACGGAGTAATTTCCTGCAGTTAAAGCCGGGATGACTGATTACACAGGAAATAAGAAGAGTGGGAACGTGGTGATCGAGGGAAATAAATAAAATAAATAAATAAATAAATAAAAAGTCGTGTGCACATTTTAATCGGAACGCGGATTTTAATTGGAATGCAGATTTTAATCGGGAACGAGACGGGATTTTCCACACAAAGAGAAAGGCAACACAAAAGTCGATATTTAATCATTTGTAAATGCAATTCTAAGACTAAAATTCTGTAAAAGTCGTAAAAATCGTAAAAAAAATTTTAAATAAAAATTTTTTTCTATAATTATATAATATATAATTATATTGACATATCAATATTTTTATTTCATTTCTGGTGTATTTGTATAATACTTTTAACAACAGACATCCAGATTTTCTGTATATTTTAATCCATAAGACGACTGACGCCAGTATCGTGTATTTATCGTGATAGCTACCAAAAATTAAAATATTGAAAAATGTAGTTAAAGATAATCAGAAGTATCTTCCACCTCTATTCAGATGGAATTAGTTTATCAGCAGAATCTTTTGTTTTTGTGACAAAACTCAACAATAAAATCGCCACAGAAGAGGTGAGATTCTCGCAGGTTGTATTTTCTACTAGCGTTAATGTTCGTGTCACGTGATAAGGCGTCCAATTCAACAGTTTTAAGATAAAATAAACAACAATACCATTTTCAGTTCGTGACTAGGGGGAGGGGCTGATACGTGCTACGAGAATACATAAGCTAGTATCACAAGTCTAACATCTTTTTTTCCAATGTGAAGCGACAAACAGAGAAAGATCAGACCTGTAATCAGAGCAGGTCTGTAATTTCCTCGAAGGAGGACGAAGAAAAACACTCTGACCATTTAATCCCTTCCAGATAAAACAGGAACCGGAGCTTAAAATGAACCCTTTTTACCCGTACACTGTACACACAATCAGCTTATTCAATCAGTGTAAAGAACTGAATGATGTTCAGGCTGTGAGTCTGATCTAAAACAAGTCTGTTGGCTTTCAGTGTGTTTTAGACGTGTGTTTTTCCCTCTGTTGGAGAATCTTACACAGAATGTTACTGGTTGAAGATCACATTTCAGCTGCTTTTTATATGAACAAGCACTCAGAGCATCTCAGAGAGCAGAAATGGGTTTGATATCAACATTTACTTTGATGATAGAAACATTTGTGTGGGAAAAAATAACGGTTTTTGTTTATTTGGATGAATATTTGAGTTGGGAAAATGCTGGAAAAACCTTTTACACTGAAGATTTTTCTCTTCATTCATGGTTGATTGATTGGTTTCTCTCTCTCTCTCTCTCTCTCTCTCTCTCTCTCAAGCTCACTAACAATAATTTTAGATGAATATAAAACCATTTATTGAATCATTTCTTGACATATTTACTAATCGTCCAGCTTATGTTTTTGTCTTAGGTTGTTTCCACACTGAATATTTATATTTTTAAAATATATTTAAAAAATTAAATCTATTTAAAATAAATATATTTCAAAAAAATAAATCTATTTAAAAAACTAACTATTTTTAGGAAATCTATTTAAATCTATTTAAAATAAATCTATTTTTAAAAATAAAGTTATTAAAAAAATAAATCTAACTTTTAAATCTATTTAAATCAATTTTAAATAAATCTCTTTTAATAAATAAATATATTAAAAAAACTAAATCTATTTTTATAAAAAATTAATTAAATCTACTTCAAATAAATCTTTTTTTTTTTTTCCGGTGCTCCATGACGTTGCTCTGGTTTCAGACTCACTTCTGAACCCCGGGGCATTTGTCTTTCTATGAAAATATCACCCTTAGTATTCTAGGGAAAAACTGAAATCCTTCTGAAACACTACAAATTCTTAAAGTCCTGAGTGTCTACTTTCATATGAGCTTCATATTAACCTCCACTGTGGAGACATGAGACATGACAAAGACAACATGGACACAAGAAAAACAGTTGTTTATGGGAGTTTTTCTGCTAGATGAGAACTCCATGAGCACACTTCTGTGAATGTGTAGTAAGTTACAGCTAATTTGTTTCTCGATAGCTTTATATTGCTTTACCATGATAGCTTTAATTATGCTAATACTAGTGACTGGCGACTAGAGAGACAAGCTTTTTTTTGTTTTAGACCACAGCGTGTTACAGATTTCTGGCCACGCCCCCTTGTGTTTCCTCCAAATCATCATTCCAAGCCTCTGTGATAGTGAAATCTCGAATTTCAAAGAGGTTTCTCCTTCTAAACGCTGATATAACATCTCTACTCAAGTCACCAGCTTCGAATTGCTTTCTTCATGCCTGGAAAACAGAGACCACGGCTCATCAAGGCTGGATTTTAATTCCTCGTGAATCTATCTAGGCCAGTTCGATTTTCCTTTTAAAGAAGAGAAAACATTTAGCATCAATAACCCATTAATCTTCACGCTCAGGATTGTAAATAAAGCGGAACCCTTTATTTACTTCGATCTGTCTCTTTAGTTATTTGGGCTTTCATGCTTTTACTCTTCATCTATTAATCATCCTAATTTCTCCCATCCTTCCAGCTCTCTCTCTCTCTCTCTCTCTGAGGAGGAGGAGGAGGAGGAGGATTGATGGTTCTTTTGCCAAGCCATAAATACTCCTCTTCCTTCATCACTTCCTGTCTGGTCTGGAGGTCTGTTCAGACTCACAGCGGATCAATAAAGACACCCACACTCTTTTTTTTCTTTTCTACTGCGTTTCTAGAAAATCCTGATTAATCTGATTAGCGTCAAGTCAACAGCTTGAAAAGACGCAGTCTAGGGAATGTTGACAGAAGAGGAAATGAATCGTAAAAATGGAATGATTCAGAAAATACATATCTATATTATCCCCAATATTGTACTGACTTAACTGATTAACACACTAAATAACTACCTCAGGGTGGGGGTGAGGGGTTGGGGGAGTCTTTGTGGGGGGTCAGATAGATCTAGAAAAAATAAAAGTTAAGGAATGCAAGTGGACGTTAAAGGACATGGATTAAATGTACTTTATTAGTCTAAAAAATATAGATATTTTCGATTAGACATCAGTGATCGTGAGCTGGGAAGATTTTCTCTTCACTCATGTGATTAAAGATGGGTCTGCTGATGGACTTGAGCTTCCACACTCTCTCTCTCTCTCTCAGCTTCACTATCAATGATTTCTGAAGAATTATAAGACTATTTATTACATAATTTTTTTAAAAGTTTTTCCCGGCGCTCCATGACATTGCTCTGGATTCAGACTCACTTCATTCTCTCGAACCCTGGGGCAAGTGTGTTTATCTTATATCATTACAAATAGACATGGAGAACCTAGTCCTGTGATGGACTGGTGACCTGTCCAGGGTGTACCCTTGCCTTCCACCCAATGTGTGCTGGGATAGGCTCCAGCAGACCCCCGTGACCCTAATTAGGAATAAAGCAGGTATAGAAATGAATGGATGGAGAACCTAACTCATAACTGACTAACATAACTGATTTATTTCTTTATTTTGGGGAGGTGTTTAAAGTGTCGCCTAAAAAAACACCCAGGAAGCAGGAAGAATTATTATTAGAGCATGCGTCTGTGATAAATCAGTGCAGTTTGATGCATCTTTGCTGTTTTTTTTTGTTTTTGTCAGAATTTAAGAGCATTAAAGAAACAGATAAAACACATGTCCTGGATCTGATTTTTGCTTCAACGATAGGAAAAAAAACAACATACCACAAATTCCTGGCAAAAAAATGTTGACTAAATTTAGAACGATCTCTGATTTTCCAACCCTCTTCTCAAACACGTTACCCACAATGCACTGGGGTGGTGTAACAGGATTTGGAGCTGCTGTGGTGCAACTATATATATATATATATATATATATATATATATATATATATATATATATATATATATATATTTTTTTTTTTTTTTTTTTAAACCTACATGCATTAAAAAACCCAAATCTATTAAAAAACTAAATATAAAAAACTTTTTTAATCCTAAATCTATGAAAAAAACTAGATATTTTTAAAAATAAAAACCTAAATCTAATTTTTTAAAAAAAACCATAAATTTATTTTAAAAAGACCCACACACAACCTAAATCACACCTTAAATAATAATAATAATTATATATATATATATATATATATATATATATATATATATATATATATATATATATATATATATTTTAAAGAAACCTAACTCTATTAAAAAAATCTATTTAGATCTATTTCAAATTAATCTATTTAAATTTCCTCTATTTTAAAAAATAATAATAAAATTAAATTAAATTAAAAAATAATTAAAAATAAATAAATAAATAAAATAAAATTCTGTACCTAGGAGACATGAAGTTCTCTTTGCAGAATGAAACAAGCCACACGTCGTCCTTCACATTCCCTTGTCAGCGAGACCAAATGGCGACACCCACACACACACACACACACACACACACACACACACACACACACGCCGGGAAAACACAGTTGGACGTATTGTTTGGCTTTGCTTTATGACCGTCATAAATTTAATAACCATAAAATGAAACCATGTAATAAAAAAAAACAATTTAAGCACTTTAGCACTTTAGGAGACTATAATGGAGGTCCAAGCTAAAACAAAGTGTGGGAGTTGTTTTAAATATCTATCCTCCTCTTATTCACGCTGTTTAGTGTGTAAATATTCAGTAAAATATCTGAGTATTAAATCTGTATGCAGGGTGTTGACTGGAAATCTGACTCTTCTGTCAATATTTATTTTTCTAGTCAATGTTTTTCAAGATTCTTCAAAAATTGATACCATGTGTAACTTAGTGTGTTCAAGTTCCTCCTGGGAAGTTTGTACAGTGTTTACAAATCGGGAAGTGGAAATTACGATGTCAGGTGAGTCCTTATCAGTGCTCAGACTTGTGTAGAGAATATACTGAGTCACTATGTAGGGAACTCCTGAGCTGATTGAGACGCAGCCTTTCACTCAGTGAACTGGTGCTGCTAGTGAACTCCTGATGCTGAGGTTTGGGTCGAATAAAAAACCACTAAATCACACACACACACACACAAACACACAAACACACACACAACAAGCAAACTAGCATGTGTTGTCTAGCACGAATATTTTACCTGAAAGTGATCTAAAAGGATACGGACAGATTCATTTAACACACACATATTTTCTCATTTTCTTAAAATCTATTTAAATGCTTGTTTTTTAAAATGAAATCTATTTATAAAACTTTTTAAAAATTTAAAAAATAAAAAATTAAAAATTGTAAAACTTTTACACTATTTTAAAAAACTAAGTGTATTTTTTTTTTAAATCTCTTTAAATCTATTTTAAATAAATCCTCTTTAAAAAATCTAAATCTGTTTTTTAAAAATGTATTTATATCTATTTGAAATAAATCTATTTTTTAAAAAATAGTCTATTTAAAAGATCATAATATTTTAAAAAACATCTATTTTTTTTAAATCTACTTAACTCTATTTAAAATAAATCTATTAAAAAGAACAAAATCTATCTTTAAAGAAAAATAATTATATATTTTTTTTAAAAATCTGTTAAAAATATATTTTTTTAAAAATATATTTAAAATCTATTTTTAAAAAAACTAAATCTATTTTTTAAAAATCTATTTACATTTTATAAATATACAATATAAAAAAATTAATCTATTTAAAATCTATTGAAAAAAAATAAATCTATTTAAAAAACTAAATTTATTTTACAGAAATCTATTAAAAAACAAATCTATTTCAAATCTATTACAAGATAAATCTATTTTTCTTTAACTAAATTTATTTTTAAAAAATCTATTTAAATGTATTTTACAAAAATCTATTAAAAAACAAATCTATTTCAAATCTATTAAAAGATAAATCTATTTTTCTTTAACTAAATTTATTTTTAAAAAATCTATTTAAAAAAAATTGATTTAAAATGTATTTTAAAAAATCAATTTATTTTTAAAAAAACATATTCCAATAAGATTTCCTTCCATTTAAAAAGTCTGAGCGATGCTCAATTATTTAAACTGATGTTTTCTTCTATAGATAGTGTTTATAAATAATAAAATTACAGAGAACCTCGCTACATCTTCCTTCACATTCCCTGAAAACATAGAAAACAGAAAACATCCGGACGCTAAATCACACACACACACTCACACACACACACACACACACACACAAGCAAACCAGCCCGTGTTGTCTGTTCTGCCGTTCTATGAAGACGAGCCGAATATTTTACCTGAAAGAGATCTAAAAAATAGGGACAGATTCATTTAACACGGACACATTTTCTCATTTCCTGTATAAGTGTGTAAATAAAAACAGGCAGAGGGCACAGGTTTCGTTTGTGGAATCGTGTTTGGGCAAAATTTACAGATTTTACAAAATTAGAGAGAATTTCAAGAATAAATCTTTGCCTAAGACAATAACCAGAACCTTTCTCACAGGTAAACACTGACTTGTTACCATGGAAACGTTTTTTCCCCCACATATCTGACACCTAGAGCAAAAAAGAAAACATTATAATTCTATAACTGATGAGTGATTACACACGCTGTCTGAAGTCGCTGCCTTTTCCTTTTTCCGAGCTTGACACGAGCTTCCAGCGCTCACAAAAACCCTCATTTCCATACGCTTTCCTCCTCCTGCTCCACACATGACATGAATTCATCTGATTGTGTAGACTAATTAAAGAGCTTTATTCAGGATTCTGTTTTATTTTTTTTTAGAAATCAGGATTGAACTGTAAGAAATTCTGTTCAAGAATGTGAACAGAGAATAGAACTGAAAAATCAATACCACTTTAGACTTTAACTCCAGTTAAACAGAATCCTGGGTTTATGTAGTTAGAGGTTATAAACTCCAGTTAAACAGAATCCTGGGTTTATGTAGTTAGAGGTTATAAACTCCAGTTAAACAGAATCCTGGGTTTATGTAGTTAGAGGTTATAAACTCCAGTTAAACAGAATCTTGGGTTTATGTAGTTAGAGGTTATAAACTCCAGTTAAACAGAATCCTGGGTTTATGTAGTTAGAGGTTATAAACTCCAGTTAAACAGAATCCTGGGTTTATGTAGTTAGAGGTTATAAACTCCAGTTCAACAGAATCCTGGGTTTATGTAGTTGGAGGTTATAAACTCCAGTTAAACAGAATCCTGGGTTTATGTAGTTGGAGGT